>NC_069504.1:442600642-442688142 GCF_027579735.1 Bombina bombina
TTTCAACTAAGAATACCAAGAGAACAAAGCAAAATTGGTGATAAAAGTAAATTGGAAAATTGTTTAAAATTACATGCTCTATCTGAATCATGAAACTTTATTTTGGCCTAGACTGTCCCTTTAAAATGTGTAGAAAGAATGGTATAATGGTGCACTATTTAGTTATAAAGGAGATAGTAGAAAACCAAGGGAAACTGCCTCAGCCCTTAAAGCTAAATCCCTTAAAAGAATGCAAATATATTTGTAGATAGAATCAATAAACTCTCTAATTATCCTTCCATATTTGGAGAAGCTAGGATGAAACAAGTGGGAGCAGTGACTATTTATTATCTAATAAGTATCTGAATCTAGATCTAGATTAATGTGATGGTATAGAAATAAACACTTGTATCCCACGAAAAACAATCACATCAATGTCCTTTTCAAGCTTTCTTCAGTTCAAAAAAACAAATGAACAAATTCAAAGGACTACAGTCTGAGTCAGGTGAGAATAAAGTCACTGTGTGTTTGATGCAAAATCCTTTTGTTAGTATCCACACTTAAGTAATAAAGTGCCCACTTACTAGATGTTACCTCAATCGAATGAGGTAAGTATGATGTATCTTTAAAATGCTAATCCCGTATACCGCAGTTCCAATATTCGCTTTAATGCAGCCTGGGTATTGTGAAAGAATTCCTCCCTCTTTAGGTGTTTAATCAAACCTTCCCTCTCAGCGTCAAAGGGGTCCGGATATAGGGAGAAACACAAATGCAAAACAATAGTGCAACACTGTGTGTGAAATGTACGTAATATTTATTAAACACTTAGGTTAAAAATGCTTACATTGTACGACCTCAATACATTATGAGGTATCAGTAAAACATGGTAAATTCCACATCGATGTCAGCACAGCACCATCCAAAATAATATTCTTATATTGAGATCGTAAGAATTATTTCCACCATCCACGTAAAAAATGGCATAGAAGCAAATGATAAAACACAAAGTCTGTTTGAAATTCTCCTAACGCGTTTCAAAGGTCTTAAAATGTACTACCTTCTTCATCAGAGGATTTTTTTATAATGAACTGCTCAAAATACGGGACTTTAAACCATTCGTACTTCCTAACTCCACCTACTTGCGGTGTATCATTAGTTGATTTAATCACATGTGACTACATGGGTGTGTGCGGTAGCGCCAATAGGGAAAGCCCTGATGATTAATTTTTTCATTTGTTTTTTTGAACTGAAGAAAGCTTGAAAAGGACATTGATGTTATTGTTTTTCGTGGCATACAAGTGTTTATTTCTATACCATCACATTAATCTAGATCTAGATTCAGATACTTAGATATTAGATAATAAATAGTCACTGCTCCCACTTGTTTCATCCTAGCTTCTCCAAATATGGAAGGATAATTAGAGAGTTTATTGGTTCATGGATCTGTGATTGTTAACACTCACCTAGATTATGAATTTTGTGTTCCGGTTTTATTGCTGAAAAAATGGTAATTTAAGCATAAAAACCATAACGCAGCCATTACGAGTCTTGTCGGTATAGCTATACCGCAAGCATTTTAACCTGTAACGCAACATCAATCCCACACTCAAACAAACTACGTTTTTGTGTGGGATTTAGATAGCGCTTGTATTACAAGTTGTGCAATGAGGCTAAAATGCTTGCGTTTAAGCCTATACCGACACGATCCGTTCCTCAATCTAAGACCAGCAGTTATAAGTTTCGCGCAACAAAACTGTTACACAAAACTCAAAACTAAACTGTTACAAAGTACACTAACACCCATAACTACCTATTAACCCCTAAGCCGAGGCCCTCCCGCATCGCAAACACTAAATTAAATTTATTAACCCCTAATCTGCCACTCCCAACATCGCCACTACTATAATAAAGTTATTAACCCCTTTTTCTACGCACCCCAACATCACCCACACTATAATAAAGCTATTAACCCCTATTCCGCCGCTCCCCGACATCACCGCCACTAAATAAAGTTATAAACCCCTAAACCTCTAGCCTCCCACATCACTGCCACTAAATAAGCCTATTAACCCCTAAACCGCCAGTCCCCACATCGCAAAAAACTAAATTAAACTATTAACCCCTAAACCAAACAACCCCCTAACTTTAAAGGGACACTCAATCAAAATTAAACTTTTTTTATTCAGATAGAGCATGTAATTTTAAGCAACTTTCCAATTTACTTCCGTTAACTAAATGTGCAAAGTCTTTTTATATTTAAACTTTTTGAGTCACCAGCTCCTTTTGAGCATGTGCAAGAAGAAGTGTGTATGCATTTGTGATTGGCTGATGGCTGTCACATGGTACAGGGGGAGTGGAAAAAGACATAACTTTTAAAATTGTCAGAAAAAAAATCTACTACTCATTTGAAGCTCAGACTAAGTGCTATTGCATTATCTTATCTTGCATTTGTTGATTATGCAAATCTAATGTTGTCTGGTCCTTTAAATTAAAATTACAATATCCCTGTTTTTACTGTTATACTAAAATTAAAATAACTACAAATTAAATAAACTAAATTAAAACAATTACACCAAACCCCCCCTTAAAAATTGCCTACAATAGACTACAAATAGCCCTTAAAAGGGCCTTTTGTAGGGCATTGCCCTAAAAAAATCAGCTCTTTTCCCTATAAAAAAAAATACAAAGACCACCCCAAGAGTAAAAGCCACCACCCAAACAACCCCCCAAAATAAAAAACCTAACTCTAAAAAAAACCTAAACTACCCATTGCCCTGAAAAGGGCATTTGTATGGGCTTTGCCCTTAAAAGGTCATTTAGCGCTTTTGCATTGCCCTGAAAAGGGCATTTAGCTATTTTAAGAAAGCTCAAACCCTAATCTAAAAAATAAAAACACCAAAAAAAAGTTAAAAAAAATCCCTAACACTAACCCCCAATGATCCACTTACAGTTTTTGAAGTCCGGACATCCAGGCGGCGTGGTCTTCATTCATCCAGACGGCATCTTCTATCTGTATCCCGGCGGCATCTTCTATCTTCATCCCGGCGGCAGGGAGTGGGTCCATCCATCAAGACATCCAGCGCAGAGCATCCTTTTCATACGGTCGCCGCCGTACACTTAATCTTCAATGCAAGGGAGCTTTTTCAAAATGGCGACCCTTGCATTCCTATTGGCTGATTTGAAATTCAAAACAGCCAATAGGATGAGAGCTACTGAAATTCTATTGGCTGATTTGAATAGCCAATAGAATTTCAGTAGCTCTCATCCTATTGGCTGATTTGAGCAACCAATAGGATTTTAGTAGCTTTCATCCTATTGGCTGATTTGAATTTCAAATATCAAATCAGCCAATAGGAATGCAAGGGACGCCATTTAATTTCACAGGTAAGTTTTTTATTTATTTTAAGATAGGGATATTGTAATTTTAATTTAAAGTTAGGGGGTTGTTAGGTTTAGGGGTTAATAGTTTAATTTAGTTTTTTGCCATGTGGGGGGCTGGCGGTTTAGTGGTTAATAGGTTTATTTAGTGGCGGTGTTGTGGGAGGCCAGAGGTTTAGGGGTTAATAACTTTATTTAGTGGTGGCGATGTCGAGGAGCGGCGGAATAGGGGTTAATATCTTTATTATAATGTTGGCAATGTTGGGGTACGGGGGAATAGTTTATTTTGGTGTCTGCGATGTTGGGGCGGCAGATTAGGGGTTAATAACTTTATTTGGGTGTCAGCGATGTCGTTGGCAGCAGATTAGGGGTGTTAAGACTTGGGGGCATATTTATCAAACTCCGTATGGAGCTTGAAGTCCGTGTTTCTGGCGAGCCTTCAGGCTCGCCAGAAACACAAGTTATGAAGCCAAACTCGTAATCTAGCCGAGAGTTTCCAATTAATTTTGATTTTTGGCCAAAAGTAAAAAGACCTGATTTATTAGTTCTTTTTTAGTCTCCCAAGAAACATGCAGAATTAATTTCTTCTTTCATTCCCAAAGGAGATAAGGCTTTTAAATTGCAAATCCATTTGCACTCTTGTCGCAGTAATATTTTATCAAGAATACCACCTCTTTCTTTTAGGTCAATTTTTTGGAGTCCTCTAAATTTTAATTCATGTTTGTTGCTGTTGTGTTTGAGAAAAAAATGTCTCGCTACATACTGTATATAAGTGAATTGGAGCCCTTTGCAGTCAAGTAGCTGAAAAATTATATTTATGCAATATTCATATTTAAGTGTTTGTGTATGTACTGTAAATATTTCACATTCCAATGTTCTTCACATAAGGGAATATGTTCTAAGTATTTTTAAATAGATATTCCCATATATCGTATATATCTATATCTGTATATAATCTTATATAAAGGTTTTCTGTATCCATTTTAGTCTTCATACATGGAAATTTGAAAGAAAGGGTTATTTTTTCCCCCCTCCTACCTAATACTAAGAGCTCCATGTATGAAGCAGCATGAGCTCTCTGTGATTGAAAGTTCCTTCTCACAGATGAATGGGCGCTCGAGTGAAGGGGCGGGCATTACACACTCATCGGACTGTGCAATGGTGCAACTTGAGTAGCTGTCCACACGCCATTTAATACATTGGTCCCTACCTCCCTCAACCCTCCCACCAATTCTTACTTCCACCCCAATTCCGATTTACTGATCTGAGTGGTCAGTAAATGGAGCTCAGGAGCTTGCATATGTCTTTAGACATCTGGCAGCAGTGTTTGCAACAATAGTTATAGCAGTGATAAATATAGTTACAAAAGCTGCTGCCATAGAATGCCAGAGACACTCTACACAGCAGCAGAGTTTGTAACTATGTATAGCATTGCCAGGAGGCTAAGGACACATGCATGCTCCTGAGCTCACCTAGCATTAGTCTTTAACAAAGGATACCACTAAAAGTTTTTTTGTTTTTTTATTAAAGGAAAGAGAGAGGTAGAAGAAAATGCAGACAGTCAATGAATCCATTCATTGACTATCACAATGTATCAGTGACTGCCTGTCACTGCGATCATGTCACTCAAACAGCTCTGATTGGCTCCTGGGGGACTGCCTGTATTGTCAGACAAGTCCCTGCATCGGATACAAGCATGTAAGTTTTACAAGGGGGGGCCACAGAAGTTAGTATGTTCCGTGCTGTCCTGATGTTTTTAAGGCACAGGGTTTTCAGGATGGCATGGAACATCCTAATGTAGTTAAGAGGTTAAGTTCTAGTTACAAAACAAAATGTAAACAAGAAGTTTTATCTAAAATAATGCTACCAGTGGGGGGGTCCTGTTATAGAGAGGTACTAAAATGTTAATTTCCCATTGTTCTCTCTATTGGTGCTTGAGTACACAGTGATAAATAAGGTATTGATTACTTTGTGTAAATTACTAGACAGATAATATAAATAGTTCTGCTGTCAATACAAGCTCAGCCCATTTCATTGAGTTGTGGTTTCATTTAGCAGTAACAGATACTTCATACACAAACATATATATAAAGGAGAAATTTCCCAAATATTTTAATATCTGTAGCTGGTATAACAAGTTTTTGGAAACACATTAAGGTGAAACCAATTTTGTACTATAAGCCTGTTTGGTGAGTGTTGTCTAAATTTGGAGTATCCAGGCTGTGAGTATTGTCCACATTTTGGTTTTCTATATGGCATCTGCTACTGTACTCTTGTTAAGGCACCAGGTGAAACCAACTTATAGTTACTTAGTGTTAGATAGTCTTCTCTTTAATTGATCTTAAGGGTCAGTGAATGAGAAAATGTTATCACTCAAATTTGGGGTGCATTGTTGAGGACTGTAAACTTATCCCATTTGTATTTAATACATATTTTGTCAGGTTTGAACATTTTGTCTATTTAATTGTTAATTGAAAAAAAAAAAATACAACCCTCAGGAATGTGAACTTATTTGTTTTAATATTTATTTAAATATCTAGATAGTCATTAGTAGAATGTTCACCCTTCCAGTTCTGTGGGTGCTGTCCAGGTATTGAAATGCACATCTAGTTCAAACTCTGAAAACTGTCTATATATTGAATTTATGGCATAAAGATGCAATTACTACTTTAGCATATCAAATTCATTTGACTCTGCTATAAAATCTATAAAAATTTAAGGATTTATCAGAGGTATGCTACCTCTCCTCAAGTCGCTGTGTTTGCATAGATAGATAGATAGATAGATAGATAGATAGATAGGGGCATATCTATCAAGCTCCGTATGGAGCTTGAAGCCCCGTGTTTCTGGCAAGCCTGCAGGTTCACCAGAAACACCAGTTATGAAGCAGCGGTCTAAAGACCGCTGCTCCATAACCTGTCCGCCTGCTCTGAGGAGGCGGACAGAGATCACCGCAATTCAACCCAATCGATTACGATCGGGTTGATTGACACCCCCCTGCTAACGGCCGATTGGCCGCGAATCTGCAGGGGGTGGCATTGCACCAGCAGTTCATAAGAGCTGCTGGTGCAATGCTGAATGCGGAGAGCATATTGCTCTCCACATTCAGCGAGGTCTGGCAGACTAGGGCCTCGATCCGATATGCAGCGTAGCCCGCAAAAGCCGGCAACGCCAAATTTTGCGCTGGTTTGGTATCACATATACGGCGTAACATAGAAGTTATGCTTGTATATTTCTGCCTTCGCCCGTAGTTTTTTGGCCCATAGACAGGTATACCAAACCAGCGCAGTTTGGTATCCAATATACAGCGTTAGGACTTACGTGGCGAAAATTGAGAAATCTTACTCCATTTTCACCTCGCCACAAATTGCAGGCGTAGTAAGCCTTACGCTGTGTATTGGAGCCCCGTAACTCCCTAAACTGCCTGCAAAATAAAACCTTACACCTAACGCATGCGCAATGTCTATCTACCTGTCAACCGCGAACTGCAAAATAAAGCCTAACACCTAACGCATGCGCAATGTCTATCTACCTGTCAACCGCGATCCCCTGCCGCAATCCCTAATAAAGTATTTAACCCCTAAACCGCCGCTCCCGGACCCCGCCGCCACCTACATTAACTACCCCCTAATGTGAGCCCCTTACACCGCCGCCACCTACATTACCTACCCCCTAATGTGATCTCCTTACACCGCCGCCACCTACATTACCTACCGCCTAATGTGAGCTCCTACCCCGCCGCCACCTACATTACCTACCCCCTAATGTGAGCTCCTACCCCGCTGCCAGCTATATTAAAATTATTAACCCCTAATCTAATCCCCCTACCCCGCCGTCAGCTATATTAAAATTATTAACCCCTAATTTAATCCCCCTACACTGCCGCCAGCTATATTAAATACATTAACCCCTAATCTAATCCACCTACACCGCCGCCTGCTATATTAAATTATTTAACCCCCTAAAATACTAAAATTCCCTACCACTAAACCTAAGTCTAACCCTACAAAAAGCCCTGAAAAGGGCTTTTTGCGTGGCATTGCCCCAAAGTAAACAGCTCTATTGCCAGCCATTAAAAGGGCTTTTTGCGGGCCATTGCCCTAAAGTAACCAGCTCTTTTACCAGCCCTTAAAACGGCTTTTTGCGGGGCATTGTCACAAAGTAATCAGCTCTTTTGCCTCTAATCTAAATCCCCCTACACCGCCGCCACCTATAATAAATGTATTTCCCCCTAATCTAATCCCCCTACACCGCCGCCACCTATATTAAATACATTAACCCCTAATCTAATCCCCCTACACCGCCGCCACCTATATTAACCCTAATTATACACTCTGTTCCAAATTATTATGCCAATGATATCTTTCCCATTTATCTAAATAATTGATGCAAACAACATTCAGCATAATTCTCATGTTATCAACTATTAAGAGTACAATTCAAATTTTATGGTACAAACCTCCTAATGATAACAGTATTTTTTGTTTTTTAAATAAAAAACTTACAATGCACTGTTCCAAATTATTATGCACATTAAGTTTAAAAAAACATTATAGGTTGTAAAGAACTAAAAATTGTTATTTGTTGTGTTTGCAGCATATTTACTGAAATCAAAAGCTATTTCAATCAAACTTTAAACAGCAATTTAACTTTTTAAACATTTTAACAGGTCACGTTACATTTTAACATAGGACCCCTTATTTGATAGCAGCTTCACAAGTCTTGCATCCATTGAACTTGTGAGTTTTTGGACAGTTTTTGCTTGAATTTGTTTGCAAGATGTCAAAATAGCCTCCCATAGCTGCTGTTTGGATGTAAACTGCCTCCCACCCTCATAGATCTTTTGCTTGAGGATACTCCAAAGGTTCTCAATAGGATTGAGGTCAGGGGAGGATGGAGGCCACACCGTGACCTTCTCTCCTTTTATCCCGATAGCAGCCATTGATGCAGAGGTATTCTTTGCAGGATGAGATGGTGCATTGTCATGCATGAAGATGATTTTATTACGGAAAGCATAGTTCTTTCTTCTGTACCAAGGAAGGAAGTGGTCAGTCAGGAACTCCACATACTTTGCAGAGGTCATCTTTACACCTTCAGGGACCCTAAAGGGGCCCACCAGCTCTCTTCCCATGAGTCCAGCCCAAAACATGACTCCACCACCACCTTGCTGATGTTGCAGCCTTGTTAGAACAGGGTGGCCATCCACCAACCATCCACTACTCCCTCCATCTGGACCATCCAGGGTTGCACGGCACTCATCAGTGAACAGGACTGTTTGAAAATTATTCTTCATGTATTTTTCTGCCCAATGCAGCCATTTCTGCTTGTGAGCATTGGTTAGTGGTGGCCGAATAGAAGGTTTATGCACAGTTGCAAGACTCTGGAGGACTCTACACCTTGATGTCCGTGGGACTCCAGAGGCACCAGCAGCTTCAAATATCTGTTTGCTGCTATGTAATGGTAATTTAGCAGCTGCTCTCTGGATCTGATGCATGGGTCTGGCAAAAATCTTCCTCAATGTGCCTTTATCTGTACGAACCCGTCTGTGCTCTGAATCAGCCACAAATCTCTTAATAGTGCGATGATCACGCTTAAGTTTTTGTGAAATATCTAATGTTTTCATACCTCGTCCAAGGCATTGAACTATTTCACTCTTTTTGGCAGCAGAGAGATCCTTTTTCTTCCCCATATTGCTTGAAAATGGTGCTCTGCTTAATAATGTGGAACACCCTCCTTTAGTAGTTTTTCCTTTAATTGGGCTCACCTGGCAATCTAATTATCACAGGTGTCCGAGATTGTTTTCAGTGATCAAAAAAGCCCTGAGACACAATGCCATCCATGAGTTAAACTGAAAAAAAAAATATTTAATCTTTGTGACACTGAAATAGAATTTGCATAATAATTTGGAACAGGGTGTATTAGGGTTAATATAGTTATTATATTATATATATTAACTATATTAACCCTAATTATATTAGGGTTAATATAATTAATATAGTTATTATATTATATATATATATATTAACTATATTAACCCTATCTAACTCTAACACCCCTAACTTAATTATTATTAAAATAAATCTAAATAATATTAATAATATTAACTAAATTATTCCTATTTAAATCTAAATACTTACTTATAAAATAAACCCTAAGATAGCTACAATATAATTAATAATTACATTGTAGCTATTTTACGGTTTATACTTATTTTAAGGTAACTTGGTATTTATTTTAACTAGGTACAATAGCTATTAAATAGTTAATAACTATTTAATAGCTACCTAGTTAAAATAATTACCAATTTACCTGTAAAATAAATCCTAACCTAAGTTACAAATACACCTACACTATCAATAAATTAAATAAACTACAAATATCTAAACTAAAATACAATTAAATACACTAAACTAAATTACAAAAAAAAAGATTACAAGAATATTAAGCTAAAACATCTGTGATAAATATCAAGTGATTATTGGTGTGTAATAAATCAAAAAAGGCTTCTATCAAAAAATAGGGTGGTTTAATTAATAACAATAAAATGTATGGAACACATATGATATATAAAAATTAGAGACGTCTCTAGTACAAATAGTTGAACACAAAAGTAATACTCATTAGTATTTCATAGGGAATAGAAATTGAGAAATATTAGTTAGCCACAAGAAAAAGGTCTGTTTGTATGTGACTAAACAATTTCTAAATTCTCTCATGAATTAGTTAGAGTTCATGCATAAAAAACATATAGCATCTAAAAATGCATATAACATCTGTTTAAAACAACAATTTAAAACAACATATAGCAGCTTGATAAACTCTGAGTACATTTCAATGTTAATGGAGCAATGACTTATTGGTAAGGCTGTGCAATGTCAGTTCAGGAAGGGAGAATCTTATAGAATTTTATCTCTATATGGATTTAAGTAAGTCCTGTGGCTGTATTTGTATCACAGCGAACTCTTTGAGGCAACTTTCTGTTCTTACGTGTAAACCAAACGAATGTCCAGTAATCGTATATATTTGCATTAGCCTTAATTCACAGTTTGTAACTTGCATACAGATTTGTACCTTATCGTGTGCGTGAGCAGCAACAGGGTATCCTATGCGTCCTGTGGCTCAGTCCGTCTGGCAGTATCCTCGTGTTGTTAGCGTCTGACGTTACACCCGGTGTATAGGGACTCGACTTGCGCTTACCAATCACTGCTTAGCGGATCATTAATGCACAATGTTTCTTCTTGTATCCTATAGCGGATCGTTGATGCACAATGTTTCTTCTTGTATCCAATATTTGGTACTTATTAGGTACCGATCAGTGGAAATATGTGTATATTAGAAATGAGTTCACCTGCCCTTAGTGCTGTTGCACGCAGGTTCCGATAACACTTGTCTTTGGTATCCTCCAATAAAGGTCAACCCGGGTTGGTCCAAGCGGTTAAGAGAATAGTGGAGTCAGGTATACAGTCTTATACTTCTACGCGTTTCACTCCCTCCTGGAGCTTTATCAAGAATTTCAATAAGTCATAAGTTACCAATAAGTCATTGCTCCATTAACATTGAACTCATAGAGTTTATCAAGCCACTATATGTTGTTTTAAATTGTTGTTTTAAACAGATGTTATATGCATTTTTAGATGCTATATGTTTTTTATGCATGAACTCTAACTAATTCATGAGAGAATTTAGAAATTGTTTAGTCACATACAAACAGACCTTTTTCTTGTGGCTAACTAATATTTCTCAATTTCTATTCCCTATGAAATACTAATGAGTATTACTTTTGTGTTCAACTATTTGTACTAGAAACGTCTCTAATTTTTATATATCATATGTGTTCCATACATTTTATTGTTATTAATTAAACCACCCTATTTTTGGATAGAAGCCTTTTTTGATTTATTACACACCAATAATCACTTGATATTTATCACGGATGTTTTAATATTAATTACTTCACAATTAGTATCTTCAGCTATTAGCGCCCTTACAAAATCTCTCTTTTGCATACCAGTATTTAGATTGAAGGATCTAACAAACTGTAAGGAGTTTGATACCTTATTTTAAACCAGCGCACTATTTTTCAAACACTTTTCACAAAGAATATTAAGCTACTTACACCTAATCTAAGCCCCCTAATAAAATAATAAAGCCCCCCAAAATAAAAAAAATGTCCTACCCTATTCTAAATTAAATAGTAACCAGCTCTTTTACCAGCCCTTAAAAGGGCTTTTTGCGGGGCATTTCCCCAAAGTAATCAACTCTTTTGCCTGTAAAAAAAACACAATACCACCCCCTAACATTACAACCTACCATCCACATACCCCTACTCTAACCCCACCCAAACCCGCCTTAAAAAAACTAACACTAACTCCCAGAAGATCTCCCTACCTTGAGTCGTCTTCACCCAGCCGGGCCGAGCTCTTCATCCAGATGTGGTCCTCCATGCCGGCGATGTCTTCATCCAAGTGGCAAAGAAGAGGTCTTCCATCCCTGTGATGTCTTCATCCAAGCGGCAAAGAAGAGGTCTTCCATCCCGGCGATGTCTTCATCCAAGCGGCAAAGAAGAGGTCCTCCATCGGGGCAAAGTCTTCCTCCAAACGGCATCTTCAATCTTCTTTCTTCCGACCTCCGACGCGGAACATCTAGCTGGCCCGACGACTGAAAGACGAATGACGTTTCCTTTAAATGACCTCATCCAAGATGGTGTCCCTCGAATTCCGATTGGCTGATAGGATTCTGATCGGAACAGCCAATAGAATGCAAGCTCAATCTGATTGGCTGATTGGATCAGCCAATCGGATTGAACTTGAATCTGATTGGCTGATTGAATCAGCCAATCAGATTTTCTTACCTTAATTCCGATTGGCTGATAGAATCCTTTCAGCCAATCGGTATTCGAGGGACGCCATCTTGGATGACGTCATTTAAAGGAAACTTCATTCGTCTTTCAGTCGTCGGACCAGCTGGATGTTCCGCGTCGGAGGTCGGAAGAAAGAAGATTGAAGATGCTGCTTGGAGGAAGACTTCGCCCCGATGGAGGACCTCTTCTTTGCCGCTTGGATGAAGACATCGCCGGGATGGAAGACCTCTTCTTTGCCGCTTGGATGAAGACATCGCCGGGATGGAAGACCTCTTCTTTGCCGCTTGGATGAAGACATTGCCGGGATGGAAGACCTCTTTTTTGCTGCTTGGTTGAAGACATCGCCGGGATGGAAGACCTCTTCTTTGCCGCTTGGATGAAGACATCGCCGGGATGGAAGACCTCTTCTTTGCCGCTTGGATGAAGACATCGCCGGGATGGAAGACCTCTTCTTTGCCGCTTGGATGAAGACATTGCCGGGATGGAAGACCTCTTTTTTGCTGCTTGGTTGAAGACATCGCTGGGATGGAAGACCTCTTCTTTGCCGCTTGGATGAAGACATCGCCGGGATGGAGGACCACATCTGGATGAAGAGTTCGGCCCAGCTGGGTGAAGACGACTCAAGGTAGGGAGATCTTCTGGGGGTAAGTGTTAGGTTTTTTTAAGGGGGGTTTTGGTGGGTTTAGAGTAGGGGTATGTGAGTGGTGGGTTGTAATGTTGGGGGGTGGTATTGTGTTTTTTTTTACAGGCAAAAGAGCTGATTACTTTGGGGAAATGCCCCGCAAAAAGCCCTTTTAAGGGCTGGTAAAAGAGCTGGTTACTTTTTAATTTAGAATAGGGTAGGGCATTTATTTTATTTTGGGGGGCTTTATTATTTTATTAGGGGGCTTAGATTAGGTGTAAGTAGCTTAAAATTCTTGTAATCTTTTTTTTTTTTTGTAATTTAGTGTTTGTTTTTTTGTAATTTAGCTTAGTGTATTTAATTGTATTTTAGTTTAGATATTTGTAGTTTATTTAATTTATTGATAGTGAAGGTGTATTTGTAACTTAGGTTAGGATTTATTTTACAGGTAAATTGGTAATTATTTTAACTAGGTAGCTATTAAATAGTTATTAACTATTTAATAGCTATTGTACCTAGTTAAAATAAATACCAAGTTACCTGTACAATAAGTATAAACCGTAACATAGCTACAATGTAATTATTAATTATATTGTAGCTATCTTAGGGTTTATTTCATAGGTAAGTAGTTAGATTTAAATAGGAATAATTTAGTTAATATTATTAATATTATTTAGATTTATTTTAATAATAATTAAGTTAGGGGTGTTAGAGTTAGATAGGGTTAATATAGTTAAAGGGCCATAATACCCAAATGTTTAAAAACTTGAAAGTGATGCTGCATAGCTGTAAAAAGCTGACTAGAAAATATCTCCTAAACATCTCTATGTAAAAAAGAAAGATATTTTACCTCAAAAAATCCTCAGTAGCCACCTCCCATTGTAAACGATTTCTAAGCAGCATATTAGTGTGTCTGTCCCGGGACAACTGAAGGGATGAGCATCGTGAACTCTCATATTATTTCACCAATCAGGTAAAGGAAGCTTACCATGAAATCTCATGAGAGTTAAGTCAAATCTCATGAGATCACAGTAAGAGTTCATGACCTCAGCACTGCTGATGCTGATTGGCTGCTGTTCATTTCTTCATTTTTTTAATTTTTTTACCTGCAGCTGGGAGCAGCTGAGTATAACTTTTTACACAGAACTAACTCTACTGAGCTGAGGAGATTGTGAGGTAAAATATCTTCCTTTTTTACATAGAGATACTCAGGTGTTATTTTCCTGTCAGCTTTTTACAGTTATACTGCATCAGTTTCAAGTGATTTAGCATATGAGTATTATGTCCCTTTAATATATATATAATAACTATATTAACTATATTAACCCTAATATAATTAGGGTTAATATAGTTAATATATATAATATAATAACTATATTAACTATATTAACCCTAATATAATTAGGGTTAGTATAGTTAATATAGGTGGTGGCGGTGTAGGGGGATTAGATTAGGGGTTAATTTATTTAATATAGGTGGGGGCGGTGTAGGGGGATTAGATTAGGGGGTAATACATTTATTACAAGTGGCGGCGGTGTAGGTGGATTTAGATTAGAGGCAAAAGAGCTGATTACTTTGTGACAATGCCCCGCAAAAAGCCCTTTTAAGGGCTGGTAAAAGAGCTGGTTACTTTAGGGCAATGGCCCGCAAAAAGCCCTTTTAATGGCTGGCAATAGAGCTGTTTACTTTGGGGCAATGTCACACAAAAAGCCCTTTTCAGGGCTATTTGTAGGGTTATTTTAGTATTTTAGGGGTTAATTAATTTAATATAGCTGGCGGCGGTGTAGGGGGATTAGATTAGGGGTTAATGTATTTAATATAGCTGGCGGCGGTGTAGGGGGATTAAATTAGGGGTTAATATATTTAATATAGCTGGCGGCGGGTTAGGGGGATTAGATTAGGGGTTAATAATTTTAATATAGCTGGCAGCGGGGTAGGAGCTTACATTAGGGGGTAGGTAATGTAGGTGGCGGTGAGGTAGGAGCTCACATTAGGGGGTAGGTAATGTAGGTGGTGGCGGGGTAGGAGCTCACATTAGGGGGTAGGTAATGTAGGTGGCGGCGGTGTAAGGGGCTCACATTAGGAGGTAGGTAATGTAGGTGGCAGTGGGGTAGGAGCTCACATCTGGGAGCAGCGGTTTAGGGGTTAATAACTTTATTAGGTGCAACGGGGTCCGGGAGCGGCGGTTTAGGGGTTAATGCATTTATTATTAGGAGAGTGAGGGTGGATAGCGGATAGAGGGTTATACATGTCGGGCTATGTTTGGGAGGCGTGTTAGACAGTACAGGAGATTTTATACTTTAGGCAGTTTTTGTAGGCGCCAGCAGTTTCTAAAGTGCCGTAAGTCACTGGCGACTCCAGAAATTTGTACTTACGCAGATTTCTGGACATCGCTAGTTTGTCAGAATTACGGCACTTTAGCATCTGACGGCGCAGTACATGGGATAGCTCGAGTTGCGAGCTGAAACTACGGGCGGCGCAGGTTTCCACGCTTGCGCAGAAACCTGTGCCATATATCGGATCGTGCCCATGATCCACAATGTCGGATCATGTCCGACAGGCCTTTCATAAATAGTGGCCATAGAGTGAACACCTTTTATACGGGTCTCAGCATGTTCCTTACAATTAACCATAAGAGATCGCCACACTGCAGTTTGTACTATAAGTATTTAACTCATTCAAATACCATAAGGCACTTCAAAAAAGCATTTCAAGAAACGCTGAATGGAGACTATACTCTTATTCTATATGAGCTTTCGCTTGAGTGTAAAATTCCTGTGTATTACAAGTTTTAAAGTAAAAAGTTTGCATGCAAGCGAAACCCGATGCACGCTAACTAAATAATGTATTACCCATAGAAGTTAATAGAGAGCACGGAAGAAAAAGCTATCATCTATCGCTTGAGCGCTAACCCGACAGGAGTTATTCATATTCATATTTCACATTCCAATGTTCTTGACAAACAGAATAATGTAATTTGCATTGTAAAAACATATATATATTAGAAAGATTAAAGTATATCTTTAATTTAAACTTATTTTAATATTTTTTATCAGATAGTGTTTATATGAGTGTAACTGTAATTTTAAACATATTTATGTTGTGTTTTATGCAAAACATTTTTTAACACACTTCCTTTTCAGTCGTGCTAAACCGACGAGCGTAAAAATGCAATGTCTTTCAAGAAAAGTGTTTTCTGATGGATCAAAATACTACTGACCCCGTGTATGTTACAGGAGGTGTTCTTGAACCCCAGATGCATTTAAAGAGCTTAAATTATGGTAGTTATTGTGGTTTGGAATGACTTTGAATTTCAAAACCCCTAAAAAACATTTTGAACTTAATACTTGGATTCTGATTGGAATGGGGACCATTGATAGACATTTGTGTAGCTTGTTAAGTGAGCTATTTTTTATGGTTTGAATCATGTTTTATGTACAACATGATTATGTTTTATAATCATATTGATATATTAACTATTTGATATTTTTGCCAATTCCTCGGATATGTATCATAAAGCTGCAGTTTTCAAAGAAATTAATTAAGTATGATTATTAAAATATGCCTATGAATGTGATTATGCTAAAGTGGGTGAGTACAGTAATATTTATAGCATTTACAATTAATACGGTATATTAAGTGTATTAAGTACTACAGCCTACAGAATATAACATAATTACCAACAACTCCTGTTTATTTTATATGCATACTTCTTAATTGCATTCCTACAGTATATTTCAGTGGGGTTTTTTTTTAATTTTATTTAAAGATATAAAAGTGTTGTACAAGCTGTTTGCTATCTAACTATACTTATTATACACCATTATATCAAATGAGAAATTGTATTTGTCAACCTTATAGTTGTTCTTCAGGTTGATCTTCCTAATTAAATAAATAATACTTACTGCAATTTAGAAATAGTATCAGTTTTACACCTGACAACTAGAAACATTAAGGTGATCTCAAAACTGGAACTTTGTGTAAATAATAAACACAAAGGTCAAGAATTTATTAAAACAAAACAATAACTTGCTTCTTTTTTGCATCTCATGAGATATGTTGCTACATCTGCGCTGTGTTTAATTTGGTACGCTCATATTTTCTTTTTAATGGCCAAAAGGTGGTCCTAGATGCAGTATGTACTTTATATTCCTGCTGTATTATCACAAGCATACTTAACACTATGTATTGGCAATGCACTAGTCATGCAGTTACCAGTTCACAAGCCTGAGCACACACTCATTTATTTTACTTCTAGAAAAAAATGTCCTGCCAAAAGTTTAGTGTCTACGCCAGACATATCAAAGAGTATTTATTGCAAAATAATTTGCTTAAATATTAATGTCACCATTTAACTATTAATTGACTCATACCCACCAGTAGTATTACAAGGGCAACATATACTTAAAGTTTTAAGTAATTTTAAAAAGGATATTTCTTAAATCTAAAGCCACATTGTTGATTGTTGCATGTATATATATATATATATATATATATATATATATATATATATATATATATATATATATATAAGAACAACAAACTTGCACTCTCTGGTCCTTTTAAATAATTTACTGTGAACAATTGTGACTTTTGGGAACAAAGTATCCCCTTCCTTAGACAGTGCATATAAAGTGAAACAAATATATAACAAATTAATACAGACCCACCCCCTAATTGAGAAATAAAAATAACCATAGTAACCACCATGTCACATGAGTATACAAAAATTAGCATTAAAACATTATGTAAAACAATTAGTGCATATACTGTAGTTGTCTGAGCATATTCTCGTGATCATTATGTTCAATAGTATATAATACATAGTGACAACAATCTATGAGAGAGGACTCAATATATAAATACAGAGTAGATTTAGCACAGTTATATTAATGCAGGATCTGCCACATCTAACAACCGCCTACTCATAATAGTAACCGTAAGGTACAAAAGCATATAAACCATGCATATATACAGTAAAGTGACTTACAATGAGCTCTGTTTTGTCAATCTGTGATGTATAAACATCAAGCTGTATCTCACACTGCCGCGGCGTGTACCCGGAAGAATCAGGAAAACACTTCCTGGTCCGTGTCACCGTCACGTGAGTCTGTAAGGCCAATCAGAAAAAATAATCATCGTAACTATAGCAATTAGGAATACATACAGCAATAGTCTTGTTATCGTACACGGTAAGGCTCTGTGTTCAAGTGATCGGATCTCAAAACATACTATCCATTTGTATCATAAGGCTACTGAACCGTCATTAGTACATAGTTATTCAAAAATATTACACAATAACTACCCGATGGGCATCATGATAACTAACCTATATACTAAATTAAACTTATGGGTGGATCTACTAAACAATTTCCATATTCAACATCTATACTACAATTGTACATAATGTGGCCAGCTACAATATCACATTGCAGCAAACAGACAAGAAAACAATATCACATTGTCTAAAGTCATTAAACAGTAGGGTAAAAATAAATTCCCCAAAACAATGGTTCCATATTGGAAGGCACTGATTAGATGTACAATGCAAACTGAAACTAGTAAAGCTAAATATAGAACAGGATCCTAGACCCCAGGGCTATAATCACTACTATTACCAATATATACACACCCCAGATCTAAGTAGAACAAACAGACACTACATATGACATTTATCAATGGCTGGATAGAATTATACAGGATTATCAAGGACTCTCATAGCTATATACAGATAAACTTCTAAACAGGATTTGTACAGAATCATCCTAGACTCTCATTACTAGGTATATCCCAAGATCTATAGGAAACAATGCCAGTCAATCATAGTGTTGAGTCCATTAGGCTGTAGTGTATTCAGGAGATGAATCCATCTCGCCTCCACTTGTAGTAGCACTTTATTTCTATCCCCTCCACATTTGAGAGGAGGTACATGGTCGATCTGGACGAAACGTAAGTCATTGACACTGTGTCCTGCTTCTAAAAAGTGTTTTGCTACTGGTTGATCACTCTTTTTTACATTGATTGCACTCCTTATAGCAGACCTATGGTTATCAAACCACACTCGGGCATCCTCTAAGGTCTTCCCCACATAGAATCTCCCCCAACTGCAATTCAGCAGATATACTACAAAATTGGCAGTGTAAGTAATGAAGTGTCTGATGTTATATCTCTTATTCCTATGAGGATGACAAAAAGTGGATCCCGGCATCAAAGCACTACATGTAGTAGCACAGCAGAATTAACCATTTTTCTTCCTTTTTTGTAACCAAGTATCTTTCTTGTAGCAGTGTGTGGGGTATCATGAGCATTAATGAGTCCTTCAGACTAGTGTGTATATATATATATATATATATATATATATATATATATATATATATAAAACTGCTGGTTACCATAGTATTTTTATTCTGAATACTCTCTCAGTTGTTATGCTATCCTTGTAAATACATAAAAATTAAAATAAAACACATTGCCCAAATACACACAATGACCTATCTCCTCTAAGGACCTGGAGACTATAATGAAGAAATACTACTATTACCCGCCTATATTAAGATAAATCGCAGGAAATACGGGCTAACACCCCGCTCATCGCACTAACATCCTCAGTCCTTCAATTGTTTGTTTTTTATACCTGAGATCTAACTCCACGGAATCTGCCTTACCTGAGTGACGACCTGGTCTGTGAGAACGCCATAACTTAAATAATAGGAACCTCACCCCTCTCTTAGTGAGATTCTAAGCATTATACATTGGGCCTTGACCATATTATCCAGGAACACATCTGCACTGCTATACAGACCCCCCTCCTTCCTTTCCCGCAGCCCTATGTGATCTGCAGGTCATATCCACTTTCCTTTTACCCGTCTCGCCCAAAGGTGGCACATCCCCAGGAGAGGGGTCACCTCAAGAAGTCTCGACACTGGAAAGCCCAGATAACCATCCATCTATCCTCTGACTACTAACGGAGTACATAAGCTACCTACATCAAGCTACTGACACCCTCCTAACATCTACTTCAATTCCTCTATAGAGAGACAGAGGTAGGGATGCAGGGCTGAGGGCCTGTAGATAGGGGTACCGGTTAGATCCCCCTCCAGTCCCACTTCTCATCAAGGAAGTAAATCTTTCATACTCTCCTGTGTACCATACTTTATCTGGTCGATCCTTGAGCCCTTCCAGTTTATTATATATAAACATGGCTCACACCATGAAGAAAAAACAAAAACATCAGGAAAATCTTAAAAGGACCCTGACGGTCCACTTTAATAGTAAAAAAACGTCTGATCAAGAGGTTTCAGATGACGACTCCAGAGATTCTACTGCCTTCTTTAACAGGAACTCCAAAGCAGATAATCCATGTAAAGATCGCTCCACACTGTCACAATCAGCTTTCTTAGATTCAATAAAAGCCTTATCTGATAAGATGGACATTCATTATACTTCTCTAAGTCATGAGCTCCGACAATCAGTCAGTGAATTTAAGCGAGACATCTCCTCATTAGGGGAGCGTACTGAAATATTGGAGAGGAAACATGAAGACCTCTCTGTAGATCATGCCAACTTACTCTCCTATTCCCAAAACCTTGCAGAGCAAATTTCTGACCTTGAAACTAAATTTGTGGATCTAGAAGATAGATCCCACCGAAACAACCTGAGAATTAGAGGAATTCCAGAAGAGGTTAATTCGGCAGAGCTTCCTGATTACCTTAATGGCCTATTCAAAGAATTGCTCAGGTCTCCACAAGCCCAAGACCTCCTGATAGATCGGGCACACAGAGCTCTTCGCCCACGTAATTCTGCTTCTGATACTCCAAGAGATGTCATATTATGACTACATTACTACACGACTAAGGAGAAAATCTTGAGAGCATCCTTTGCTAACATATCTCTCAAAGTACCATTCCATAAAATCCAAATATTTCCAGACCTGTCCCCACATACTCTTGCCAAGAGAAGAATGTTCCAGCAATTAACACAAGTCCTCAGGCAACATAATATGAAATATAGATGGGGTTTTCCTGTGAAAATTTTTCTACAACATGAAGACCATTATGTGATTTCATCACCGGATCAAAGACAGAAACTTCTCCACACACTAGGACTGTCCATCTCATCTGACCCAAATTGCAGGACTCTGGAAATGCCCAAATCATTGAATTCATCTGCCCAGGAGTGGCAACCACAAAACACCGCCACTGCCCAACAGACCAAAAGAAAATACTGACTAAAGTTGAGGAGCCTTACCTAGGACTCTATACTTCTGTTTATTTCTTTTTTTTTTTGCAGGTTTGAAGACCCTAGCCATGGTTGACTTGAGCTCACATACGGGTACATACCTTACCCTCCCATAGCTCCATAGTCCATGACCAGTTCAGTGTCCACCCCTTATGACGAGGAATTTTAATCAGGTACACCTAGAATCCACGTACAGGTACATATCTTACCCCCTGATAGTCTCTAGATATTTCTTCTTCAGCAATGTTTAGTATGTTATAAATAAGTGGTATTGATGATCCTCACCCTATTTAAATTGATTAGTATACCCTGAGTTACAATACATTTTTACATTACTTAGAGGATCTACGTTTAATGTTCCATTAAACTTAGGCCGAGGGTAACCTACAATTTTTCTTACCTCACCAATATTATCCTAGGTTGCTATGTTGTTGTTGATATGTATCTTACGACTCTCTGACTACCTTGGTGTCTTTGAATTATAAACTTGCAGACCCAGATTTATAGAGTTTTTAAGTACCTCCTGTACCTCAAGCAATCCTCACAATGACTTAAGGAATGTGTAATTAATTATGATGTCCCCTGTTTTTTCCCTAGTTTAGGAATAACCATCTCTTTAAGTCACCTCATTTTATCATATCAAACACCTTAATACCCTTGTTTAACTCGTTATACAACTTCGCCTTGATCACACCCCTAGTTTAGCATAACCCCTATAATTATTACCTAAGAGCACTAATAGACATCTGTTAAGCTATTACCCTGATTGCTCATACGGGAATATTTTCTCTACTCCAGGTTGTCGGTTTTCCATTTCTGATAATGATTAGCATTCTTTCTTCAAGTTTACAGATTTACTACTTTTAAGTATTTTTGCAACTCTTGTTTCACACAGGTTACTACATTAATGTACTTTCAACCTGTCACAGGGAGTCCCATTGGATAAACTAGTGTCACTAGTCTTCTTTAATAACTATATACATATACTCCCAACACTATCTCTTTCCCCACTCCCATTACCAGCTGGTTTACTCTCACCCTCTGTCATCTCATATTAGACTCTTTGCCGATCATATGCTTTTATAATGGACACCTCCCTTACCTTACCCAAACCCAATATTGGGTCCATCTCAATTCCTTAGCTCACAACCACATTTTAACTTTGACACTTCCATCTACCCCCAAATCCAAATGGGGCCCTCACTACAGAAACTCAATGAGTAGATCCCCTATAGTTATATCTAACCCTTATAAGAAACTCCATCATTAACCAATATTACTATTCCTCACCCACTCTAGGTCTATTACATACCTCCAGGAAATACCCCATAGTGGTAGAAGCTTCCTTCCAATCCAAATCCAGGGGAGTGGCTATTTTACTCAGTAATAATGTTACATATGACCCCATATATGTGAAGTGCGACCCTCAAGCACAATATATTATACTGGTTTGTAAACTTAGCAACTCTCTAGTTACCTTAGTAAATATATATGCTCCTAAAACCAAGCAGATGCGATTCCTGAGGAAGCTTATTAGATTGGTGTCAGCCGTGAAACAGGGGGAATTGATCGTAGGAGAGGATTTTAATCTCATATGGGATTACAATTTAGATAGATTTTGACCTAAGATTTCAAAACAGGATAGATGCACCCATTCTCTTTCTGGAGCCTTCCAGATGCTTATCGGTCAATACGATCTATATGATGCATAGAGGTCATTTCACCCACAGGAGAAAGACTTTACCTTCTACTCCTCCCCACATAAGTCTTATTCCCACATGGATTACTTCTTTATGAGTGCCCGACTAATAGACAATATCTCATATATTAAGATCACTTCGATTTCTTGGTCTGACCACAATGTATTACATCTATTACTTGGCCAACATATCACAAACACTTCCCTCCCCCGCTTGGCGACTACAAGACTGGATAGTTACAGATCCCATTTCAAAAATTGAACTACAAGAAAAAAATTCTGAATTCCTCAGTATAAACGATGACCATCAAACCTCAACGGAGAATTTATGGGCCACACTTAAGACAGCCCTGAGAGGTCACCTCATTAAAACTGAGGCAATAGCACAATAAAAAAGAGGAGTTACCCTCTCTACTCTCTCGATTAAGTTAAGAAACTTGAGGAAGAAACTTAATATATTTTACTCCAGTAGAGTCAATGATGAAATCATAGACAGTTCTAAACAAATTCAAACATTAGAAATACAAAGAGTTCACACCATGCTAGAAAAATTCAAGAGGCTTTACTATCACCAAGGGAATAAAGCCTCTACCTTAGAAAAATTCAAGACTATTTACTATCACCAAGGGAATAAAGCCTCTAAGAAACTTAGACACCGCACAGCCCAATCCAAAATTCTGTCTAGCATATATTTCCCTAAAGATATAGGAGATACCTTCAAACACTTCTACCAAACATTATATTACATAGAGGCAAATCTAGACTCAATCCCTCCCTCCTCAGCAGATTTTTCTGAATTTCTTGATACTCTATGGTTACCTAAACTAGAAATTGGGGGTGCAGCTACCCTAACAGCCCAGATAGAAGTAGAGGAAGTTCAAAAGGCTATAAAATCTTTGAAATTTGGGAAATCACCAGGCCCGGATGGGTATATGGCTAGGTTCTATAAAACGTTTCAGCATACCTTAGCTCCTTTCCTTTGCAGAATGTTCCAAGAAGTAATGAATAGGATCTATTTTAGTGCAGAATTCTTAGAAGCTGCAGGAGTAACGATTCTGAAACTAGGAAAAAACCCATAATACTGTAGCAGCTATCGCCCAATCCTTTACTTAACCTAGATACTAAACTATATGCCAAACTGTTGGCTAACAGACTTTCGAAGATAATTACATCCCTAGTACATCTATCCATAGCTTCGGGTGGTGGAGCTCCTTTTCTGGCGCTGTCTTTGGATGCCGAAAAGGCGGTTGACAGGGTCAGATTAGAATATCTTTGGGAGACTATGAGAAATTTCGAGATCCCAAATCTCTTTATTCAAGCGGTGCAAGCCCTCTACACAAGCCCCTCTGCCAGAGTCAGGGGAGTGGGGTTTCAGTCTAACACCTTCGGCATAATCAATGGCACTAGAGAGGGATGCCCACTGTTGCCCCTTTTATTTGCAATAACCATTGAACCCCTTGCTCAAAGTATCAGACTAGACCCTCACTCCAGAGGCATCCATCTAGGGAATCACTCGCACAAAATTTCCTTGTATATGGACGACATCACTCTTTTTTTGACATCTCCCATGGAGTCCTTACCTGAGTGTTGACAATAATTAAAAATGTTGAGTTATTACAAACTCAATATCACAAAAACTGAAGCTCTCCCTATTAACATATCGGCTCAGGACCTTATCAGACTACAGAGAGCACACAAGTTCCAATGGAATATGGAATCCATTAAAGTTCTGGGTGTACACTTAAACGCAGACCCCTCAATCACTATCTCTAAAAATTACACAGACAAACTCCCGGAATTTCCTAAACTCCTGAGTTCATGGGATTTCAGAGAGATATCATAGACCGGGAGAATAACGGCAATCAAGATGTTTGTTTTTCCTAAGATAACCTATTTATTCAGGTGCATCCCATACAATATCCCAAGACCCATTCTAAATAAGTTACAGAGCCTTATTACTACCTATGTTTGGAAGTACAAAAGACCCAGGGCAACCAGACATACCTTATAGAGGCCACTGGATAAAGGAGGACTAGCACTTCCCAATCTTATTCTTTACTATAACGCTGCCAGACTGTCACACCTACTATGTTATAACGACAAAAAAAGTTCACCACGATGGTTCCATATTAACGCGTCATTACTCCCCGCAAATCTCTCTCCCCATGACCTTCTATAGATACCCCCCCACCATAGGAAAGACTTAGGCAAAACACACCCCTTACAGGATGCCTTTCAGTTTGGGGATCAAATCAGGCATGACTCTGACATTGCTCCCCATCCATCTCCTGCTCTTACCCTGGCTAGTGCATTATATTGTCTTCTGGACTCTCACTTGGAGTCTTGGCAGCATCGCCAGATCTCCTTAGTAACAGACTTCTATGATGAGGACACTTTGCTCTCCCATCCTGAGTTCTGTTCTAAATATCAATTACCCACTTGCTTACAATTTGAAGCATTTTGTTTAAGCTCACGACTGCGCTCATGGAGATTTCCTAAACAGTCACTTAGACCACTATCACATTGGGAAAGTAAATGGAATCAAGTACATGCTATCAAACACTACCTATCTTTTCACTACAATTTACTTATCAACTCCCACACCCACTATAAAATCTCTCAACATAGTGCGTGGGAAAGGGAGATAGGTTTTATGGCTGACGCTGATACTTGGCATAAGAGAATCGCAGTAACTAAAACACTCTTGCATTGCGCCACCTTATTGGAGCTATTTTACAAAATCTTGGTCAGATGGCACCTAGTCCCAACCACTTTACACAAGATATACCATACACACTCTCCTAAATGCTGGAGGCAATGCAATTGTACAGATATAGCTTTACATATATGGTGGTCTTGCCCCATACACCAAAGCTGTACACCATCCTCCATAAACTTAACATCACCCCCCCCATACCTCCCGGAGGTTTCCCTCATAAATAATACGGGTCCCACGAAAGGACCCCTCAGATTAACAACTACAATAGATATAACTATCCAGTGATTTATTTCTTGTTATCACCTAATCTATATGAAGAAATTGACACACCATAACTCACCTAATAGAACCTACATTCCACACTTTCTTACATAACATTGTATGTACACTTCTGTTAAAACCTAATGTATCACTATTAGTACTTACTGCTACATAAAACACTTCTATATTTCCTGTTATAAAGTGCAATATTATTTTCCTTTAATTGGCTTCCATTATGTTTATGATTATCTCAATTAAAACTTTTTTTTTTTTTAAAAACAAAACATATATATATGCACACACAGATAATTTGTTCATGTTTTAAAAAAAAAAATTACAAATTTTTTTAGACATAAATGGTGTCATACATATTAATAAAATGTATATACAAACATGACTCCCTTTATATCTTCAATACATATCATATGTTTTCACACACAAAAATAAATATATCATATCATATTTTATCCCACAATAATTTCCAGTACCTTGACCATTTTTATTTACAGATGAAAGGTACAGCCATGGGTACCAGGTTCGCCCCCAGCTTTGCAAACCTATTTATTGGTATATTTGAGGAACAATATGTCTACAACTCAAGTTGGAGAGCGAACCTGGTCTTCTATGGCCGCTACATAGATGATTTGATTTTTTGGAGAGGTACTGAGGATTTAGCTAACCAATGGGATTGTCGTTTACACATAACATGCACCCTTCAAAGATGGAATATTTGGACGTGATCTTGGAGTGGGCTGTTGATGGTAGTGTTTTGTCTTCCACCTATTTTTAAAAGTGTTGACAGTAACAACTTTCTCCACTTTAGTAGCAATCACCTAAATAGCTGGAAGACAAACATACCTTATAGCCAGTTCAGACGCATAAGAAGAAATTGCAGTAACATTGAGCTATATGACACTCAAGCACAAACATTGTTAGATAGATTTAAAGATAAGGGATACCCTGAAAATCTTATTAAAGATAGCTATTTAAGAGCAAGAAATATTAACAGAAGAGAAATATTCACCTAGATTATGAGTTTTGCGTTAGAGGCTGTGGGTGCTAACGAGCAGTTTTCCCTCACTGCTCACTTACCTACAGCGCTGGTATTACGAGTTTTTATAAACCCGTCGTTAAAAGACTAGAAGTGAGCATTGAGCAAAATTTTGCTCCTTACAGCACTCCAATACCAGCGCTGCTTAAGTCAGCGGTGAGCTGGTGTAACGCGCTTATGCACAATTTCCCCATAGGAATCAACGGGGAGAGCCGGCTGAAAAAAAGTCTAACACCTGCCAAAAAGCAGCGTAAAACTCCTTAACGGATTCCTATGGGGAAATAAAATTTATGTCTACACCTAACACTCTAACATGAACCCCGAGTCTAAACACCCCTAATCTTACACTTATTAACCCCTAATCTGCCACCCCCAACATCGCCGACACCTACATTATAATTATTAACCCCTAATCTGCCGCTCCGGACACCGCCGCTACCTACATTATACTTATGAACCCCTAATCTGCTGCGCCCAAAATCGCCGACACCTACATTATATTTATTAACCCCTAATCTGCCACCCCCAACGTTGCCGCCACCTACGTACACTTATTAACTCCTAATCTGCCGTCCCCAACGTCCCTGCCACTATATTAAAGTTATTAACCCCTAAACCTAATTCTAACCCTAAACACCCCCTAACTTAAATATAATTTAAATAAATCTAAATAAATATTCCAATCATTAACTACATTATTCCTATTTAAAACTAAATACTTACCTGTAAAATATACCCTAAGCTAGCTACAATATAACTAATAGTTACATTGTAGCTAGCGTAGGGTTTATTTTTATTTTACAGGCAAGTTTGTATTTATTTTAACTAGGTAGAATAGTTATTAAATAGTTATTAACTATTTAATAACTACCTAGCTAAAATAAATACAAATTTACCTGTAAAATAAAACCTAACCTAAGTTACACTAACACCTAACACTACACTATAATTAAATAAATTACATAAATTAAAAAAGATTAAATAAATTAAATTATCTAAAGTACAAAAAAACAAAAACTAAATTACAGAAAATAATAAACAAATTACAGAATTTTAAACTAATTACACCTAATCTAATAGCCCTATTAAAATAAAAAAGCCCCACCAAAATAAAAAATAAAAACTCTAGCCTAAACTAAACTACCAATAGCCCTTAAAAGGGCCTTTTGCAGGGCATTGCCCCAAAGTAGTCTGCTCTTTTACCTGTAAAAAAAAATACAAACAACGCCCCAACAGTAAAACCCACCACCCACACAACCAACCCCCCAAATAAAATACTATCTAAAAAAACCTAAACTCCCCATTGCCCTGAAAAGGGCATTTGGATGGGCATTGCCCTTAAAAGGGCAGTTAGCTCTTTTGCCGCCCAAAGTCCTTAACCTAAAAATAAAACCCACCCAATACACCCTTAAAAAAACCTTACACTAACCCCCTGAAGATCGACTTACCGGGAGACTTCTTCATCCAAGCCAGGCGAAGTGGTCCTCCAGATGGGCAGAAGTCTTTATCCAAGCCGGGCAGACGTGGTTCTCCAGCCGGGCAGAAGTCTTCATCCAGATGGCATCTTCTATCTTCATCCATCCGGGGCGGAGTGGGTCCATCTTCAAGACATCCGACACGGAGCATCCTCTTCATCCGACGACTAACACAGAATGAAGGTACCTTTAAGTGATGTCATTCAAGATGATGTTCCTTAGATTCTGATTGGCTGATAGAATTCTATCAGCCAATCGGAATTAAGGTAGAAAAAATCCTATTGGCTGTAGCATAAAACTCATAACTAAAGTGCTAAAAAGTACACTAACACCCATAAACTACCTATTAACCCCTAAACCGAGGCCCTCCCGCATTGCAAACCCTAGAATAAAATTATTAACCCCTAATCTGCTGCTCCGGACATCACCGCCACTAGAAAAAACATATTAACCCCTAAACCTCTGTACTCCGTCATAGCAAACACTAGTTAAATATTATTAACCCGTAATCTGCTTTCCCTAACATCGCCGCCACCTACATTACTGTTATTAACCCCTAATCAAAATCGCCGCCACTATACTAAAGTTATTAACCCCTAAACCTAACCCTAAGTCTAACCCTAACACCCACTAATTTTAATATAATTAAAATAAATAAAAATTACAATTAATACTTAAAGGGACAGTAAACCTTAAAAATAATGTTATATAATTCTGCACATAGTGCAGAATTATATAACATTATTTAGGTGCTATAGCCATAAAAGCATTTTTAAGACTGTGACAGGAGCGAGCTGCACTTAGTGCTATGGCGCGGTCGGGCCGGGCTGTGACTATACAGCTGGCCCGATGGGCTGACTAAAAATAACAGACCCGCTCAGCAGAGAGCAGAGAGCGGGTCTGTAAAAGCGCCGTATTTTAGCAAATTAAACGGTAAAAAATGCTTTTATGGCTATAGCACCTAAATAATGTTATATAATTCTGCACTATGTGCAGAATTATATAACATTATTTTTAAGGTTTACTGTCCCTTTACATAATTACTATTTAAAACTAAATACTTACCTATAAAATAAACCCTAAGCTAGCTACAATATAACTAATTGTTACATTGTATCTATCTAAGGTTTTATTTGTATTTCACAGGTAAGTTTGTATTTATTTTAACTAGGTAGACTAGTTACTAAACAGTTATTAACTATTTACTAGCTACCTAGCTAAAATAAATACAAATTTACCTGTAAAATAAAACCTAACCTGAGTTACACTAACACCTAACCTTACACTACAATTAAATAAATTACATTAATTAAATAAAATTAACTAAATTACAAAAAAACACTAAATTACACAAAATAAAAAAGAAATTATCAAATATTTAAACTAATTGCATCTAATCTAATAGCCCTATCAAAATAAAAAAGCCCCCCCAAAATTAAAAAAAACCCTAGCCTAAACTAAACTGCCAATGGCCCTTAAAATGGACTTTTGCAGAGCATTGCCCCAAATAAATCAGCTCTTTTACCTGTAAAAAAAATACAAACACCCCCCCAACAGTAAAAACCACCACCCACACAACCAAACCCCCCAAATAAAATCATATCTAAAAAACCTAAGCTCCCCATTGCCCTGAAAAGTATGGGCATTGCCCTTAAAAGGGCATCTAGCTCTTTTTCAGCCCAAACCCTAAACTAAAAATAAAACCCACCCAATAAACCCTTAAAAAAACCTAACACTAACCCCCGAATATCCACTTCAGTTTTTGAAGACCGGACATCCATCCTCAACGAACCCGGGAGAAGTCTTCATCCAAGTGGCAAGAAGTCCTCAACGAAGCCAGGAGAAGTCTTCATCCAAGCGGCAAGAACTGGTCCTCCATGCTGGCAGAAGTCTTCATCCAGACGGTATCTTCTATCTTCATCCTTCCGACGCGGAGCATCCTCTTCTGACAACGGCTACTGTAGAATGAAGGTTCCTTTAAAGGACATGGATCTTCGGGGGTTAGTGTTAGGTTTTTTTAAAGGGTTTATTGGGTGGGTTTTATTTTTAGCTTAGGGTTTGGGCTTAAAAAGAACTAAATGCCCTTTTAAGGGCAATGCCCATCGAAATGCCCTTTTCAGAGCAATGGGGAGCTTCGGTTTTTTAGATAGGATTTTTTTGGGGGGGTTTGGTTGTGTGGGTGGTGGGTTTTACTGTTGGGGGGTGTTTTTTTTTTTTTTTTTTACAGGTAAAAGAGCTGATTTCTTTGGGGGTAATACCCAGCAAAAGGCCCTTTTAAAGGCCATTGGCAGTTTAGTTTAGGCTAGGATTTTTTTTTATTTTGGGGGGCTTTTTATTTTTATAGGGCTATTAGATTAGGTGTAATTAGTTTAAATATTTGATCATTTATTTTTTATTTTGTGTAATTTAGTGGGTTTTTTTTGTAATTTATTTAATTGTAGTGTAAGGTTAGGCTTTAGTGTAACTCAAGTTAGGTTTTATTTTACAGGTAAATTTGTATTTATTTTAGCTAGGTAGATAGTAAATAGTTAATAACTATTTACTAACTAGTCTACCTAGTTAAAATATATACAAACTTGCCTGTGAAATAAAAATAAAACCTAAGCTAGCTACAATGTAACTATTAGTTATATTGTAGCTAGCTTGGGGTTTATTTTATAGGTAAGTATTTAGTTTTAAATAGGAATTATTTAGGTATTGTAATTTTTATTTAGATTTATTTTAATTATGTTCAAGTTAGTGGGTGTTAGGGTTAGACTTAGGGTTAGGGGTTAATAACTTTGGTTCCGAGCCGCTCATAACGCAAAACTCATAATCTAGCCGATAGTTAGTAGCTTACACAATGATTGTTTATACATAGCAACTTCTATGTAAAAATTTAATATGGCAGTTATTTGTATACGGATGGTACAAGAAACATCAGAGAATTTTCTTTTTATTCCATTTTGCAATCTGTTTCAGTTTATTTTTTCGCAGTTCACATATATAAGAATACTAATATGCCCCCTTTATAACAGAAAGTATACGACATATACAGAGAACAGTGTATTAGCAGTTCTGCTGCTGGGAGCGATAGGATTGGTCTAAAGGGGTAATGTGACAATCTAGGAAGTAGTAGCATATTCACATGTTATAATTGTAGCAAAACAGAATTGGTCCAAAGGGGTCAAGTGATACTGTGACAATCTAGGAAGTAGCAGCATATCCACATGTTGTAATTGTAGTAAAGCAGGGTAGCTAAATTCCGTTGCACATCAACCTTCAATCCCATTAATAAGAAATAAGGAACTATTGATCATACAATTATTTGCAGAAAATCACAAACAAAAGTTAAGAATAAAGAGCTTGCGATTACAATCACATGTAACACACATGTTTATAAACAGGAAGGGGAGCGTCATTGTTTATGTGTCAATATGTGGGATTATATCTTCACAAACAAAACTACTTGTTGTTTTTTTGCACAAGCAACATAATAATAGGCAGCCTGTTTAAGATCGATCTGGGAGATAAAGACTGTATTTGCTCATTAACTGATATGTATTGAAGAAACAAAGGAAGTCATGTTTGTATATATATTTTATTAATATGTATGACACCATTTATCTCCAACAAGTTTTTTTTGTTTTTGTGTGTGTGTAAAAACATATGATATGTATTGAAGATACAAAGGGAGTCATGTTTGTATATACATTTTATTAATATATATGACACCATTTATGTCTAACACTTTTTTTATTTTATTTTAAAAACATGAACAAATTATCTGTGTGTGTGTGTATATATATATATATATATATAGTAAAGCAGCTATGAATCCCACGGACGGGCTCCGTGTTGCAGCCAGGATCCAAATGAAGCAGGCACACAGGTTTTTTTCAAAAACACTCAGGTTTATTGGCAGTATCGTTTACCAAACGTTTCGGCTCAAACACGAGCCTTTGTCAATGGTGTACAAAACCAAATGTGAAGAATTAAACAAAACCACACCTTAAATATCCACCCATCCCAAGTGATAAACCAATCAGAATGTATATCCGCGGTGCACCCACTCACACAAACCTAAAAAACTTTTGCCGGGCTCAACGTAGGCGTGGCGTGACGTCATCACGTTGCCGCCATCCTAGGTGAAACCAAGGAAACATGCGTAACTATGGAAACAACGTATAAACATTGGCGTGATGCGGGTGCGCAGACGGGTAAGACTCTGACAGGAGACAAATTGACAGTCAATCAATGAATGATCCTAATAACCCTACATAGAAATACAATAATAGAAAAGGTATCTATCTATATGCAACATAGAAACAAACCTTATATATAGCTTATGAAGCAAAAATGCTGCCACAACCCATAGTATAAATAACTAGTAACACAGCCCTCTATACCCATGGTATCAAGGCATGTGGGGAGGTAGCTACAGAGGGCGAAACAATCTAAAGCCCCCTATTTATTCAAATAAGTATACATTGTATCATGCCTGAAGAGTAGATAGAAATTAAGTCCTGGATGACTCCCAGGAGTTCACAACTCATTTGTGTTTGTACCAACAGCCAAAGTCTATGTTAACATTCAGTCCTCGAGGGGCAACTGTGTCCAATGTGAAGATCCAGCGGGATTCCATTCTTAGTAATGCCAATCCTCTATCACCACCACGTCTATTGTAAGGCACATGGTCAATCAACATCACTCGTAACGAGGAAACAGAATTTCCCGCAGTTGCAAAGTGTCGTGCAACTGGTTGTTCTGATCGTCCTTTTTCAATCGCCTGACGAATAGCTGTTTTATGGTTAGCCAAACGTTCCTTAAAGGGTGTCACCGTTTTGCCTATGTAAAATTTGGAACATGGGCAAAAAATGGCATAAACCACATATTCCGATGTACAGGACAATCTATGCCTTATTTTGTACCTTTTGTTATGGGGATGTTGAAAGGATGTCCCAGCAATAAGGTTATTGCAAGTGACACAATTGCCACACTTGTAGCATCCTGGTTTCCCTCTTGTAAGCCATGTCTGTTTTTCGTAACAATGTATGGGATCACTGAGTACTAGTAGATCTCTGAGGTTACTTGCTCGCTTGTATACCACCCGGGGTACCGGAGCATCCACAAAAGGTAGGCTAGTGTCCTTGGAGAGCATCATCCAATGTTTCTTAATCACATTCTGGAGCATCCCAGATCCCGGAGTGTAAGTGGTTACAAAGTACATTGCATCAATTATGACTGAGACGGGTATGGAAACACCATGTACTACTCAAGAAGTGCCCAACAGTGAGGATCCTTATAGTAACATAGAGGACTTTGCCTTTATGGAGGCAGATGCGGCTCGCATTCGTTGTGAGGCGGACCTGCAGGAGTTGGAGGAGACAAAAGGTGAGACACCAAATAATATCTATCACAAATTACTACACCTTGAAAAGAAAGAGGTAGATTTTCACCTTCATGCTGTGTACTTATCTAAGTACCATAAATTGAAGTTTATCCCCAGGGGATTTCGAATAAAGAATATCCCCACCCTAGGCAGGAACAACATAGAGTTCTGCAGGAGGTGGTGTGGTATTTTAAGCAAATGCTCACATGATCTGATGCTATTAGTTATTGAGGAGGTGACTAGACTCAAAGCTAACATTAAAAAAGAAATTGACACTGTTAAAGACACCTTATTGACTGTACTTACATCTGATAGTTCTTCAGACTGGATCAAAAAATTAAGAACACAGGTAGAAAAATACAAACAGGACTTACTAACATTTAAGAACAAAAAATTTGTAACGGTTGAGAACGACTATAGAGAGAAAAAAGTATATAGTTGGTTGTTTGGGAGGGATTCCACTTGGGGTCGACGCAGGAGAATACCTTTTAACAAAAACAGACGGATTAATCTCACCACAGTAGACAGCAGTGGGGGGGACTCAGAAAACAACTAATATCACCGCTTTTGGGGTAATTACAAGATCTGCACAGAAACCCCCTTTAGCCCCGAGGCGGTAGTCTCAGGAGGGGGCGGGGCAAAACAAAAAAAACAATCACGACAGAAAAAGACACAATAATTTATAATCTGAGTAAATGACCACTTACGGGTGACGAAATAAGAGTCCTTAATAGAGGATTGTCCTTTGTACCAACCCCCCGCTGTGATCTGTTTGATTTGATGGTAGATATGGTTAGATTTCAATAGCAGTTGAAGCTTAAAGACTTATTTAAAGATAAAGGGGATCAGACCCCAAAACAATTCAAAGCAAGTAGCACCTTTGAACCGATTAATACACATTCTTCAATAAAAACATTCCATCATATCTGTACAACCACCCTTACTGAATTACATAAAGATATGCCTCTGCCAAGAGACAATATTACAAGTGCTTAAAGACGGGCAATAAAGTCTCTGTCTACTGACAGAGACATAGTCATACGGCCAGCAGATAAGGGTGGTGCCACGGTGATACTTGATTATGTACAGTATAGAGGTGAGGCTCTTAAACAACTCCATGATCCTAATACCTACCGCCAACTACAATCGAATCCTACTAAAACTTTTAAAAGAGAAATTGATTAATTCCTGGGCATGGCATACCAAGCTGGGGTAATTGATGATGATGTATTGGGGTTTCTTTCAGTTGATCATCCAATCTGCCCAATACTATATTTACTGCCCAAGATCCATAAGTCCCTTAAAGACCCCCCTGGCAGACCTATTGTGTCTGCCAGAGGATCATTGATGCAGCCTTTAGCAGAATTTATTGATTTTTACTTACAACCAGTGGTCTGGCCCCTACTGACATTTTAGTCACTATGGACGTAGTGAGTTTATACACGGTGATACCTCACGGGCATGGTATCAACATGGTGCGACAGATCCTGACTGGCAACCCACTATATACTGCTCCACCTGTGGAATTTCTGCTGCATCTGATGGAGTTCTGCCTGGAGAAGAATTATTTTCGATTTGAAAATGAGTACTTCTTACAAATAATGGGCACTGCGATGGGGTCGAATATGGCCCCATCGTATGCAAACATTTATATGGCAATGTATGAAAAATATAATATTTTCTCCAGACAGAACCCCATTAGAATGTATCGCAGATATATTGACGATGTCTTCTTGATTTGGGGTGGTACCCCTGAAAATCTCATTGAATGGGTTGAAGGGTTGAATACCCTTGACTCCACGATCAGATTTAAAATGGAACATAATAACAACCAGATTCACTTTCTTGACCTGGAAATATTTAGGGTAGAAACATCCAATGGTGATAAACTACACACCACCTTGTTTAAAAAAACCCACAGATAAAAACTCTATACTTCATTATCAGAGTTTCCACCCTAGATTTCAAAAAGATGGTGTTAGCTCTTCACAACTCCTGCGGGTCGTCCGGAACAACACGGATGACTCCCGAAAAGAGAGACAACTTGAAGAAATGTCCCAAAAATTCCTGGGCAGAGGATACCCACCAATGCTAATAGATCAACAAAAGAGTGAAGCAATAAAACTCACCCAGAATGACACTATCCTGAAACGGATAGCGACGGAACAACCCAAACGAATGAACTTTGTAACCACTTACACTCCGGGATCTGGGATGCTCCAGAATGTGATTAAGAAACATTGGATGATGCTCTCCAAGGACACTAGCCTACCTTTTGTGGATGCTCCCGTACCCCGGGTGGTATACAAGCGAGGAAGTAACCTCAGAGATCTACTAGTACTCAGTGATCCCATACATTGTTACGAAAAACAGACATGGCTTACAAGAGGGAAACCAGGATGCTACAAGTGTGGCAATTGTGTCACTTGCAATAACCTTATTGCTGGGACATCCTTTCAACATCCCCATAACAACAAAAGGTACAAAATAAGGCATAGATTGTCCTGTACATCGGAATATGTGGTTTATGCCATTATTTGCCCATGTTCCAAATTTTACATAGGCAAAACGGTGACACCCTTTAAGGAACGTTTGGCTAACCATAAAACAGCTATTCGTCAGGCGATTGAAAAAGGACGATCAGAACAACCAGTTGCACGACACTTTGCAACTGCGGGACATTCTGTTTCCTCGTTACGAGTGATGTTGATTGACCATGTGCCTTACAATAGACGTGTTGATGATAGAGGATTGGCATAACTAAGAATGGAATCCCGCTGGATCTTCACATTGGACACAGTTGCCCCTCGAGGACTGAATGTTAACATAGACTTTGGCTGTTGGTACAAACACAAATGAGTGAACTCCTGGGAGTCATCCAGGACTTAATTTCTACCTACTCCTCAGGCATGATACAATGTATACTTATTTGAATAAATAGGGGGCTTTAGATTGTTTCGCCCTCTGTAGCTACCTCCTCACATGCCTTGATACCATGGGTATAGAGGGCTGTGTTTAGTTATTTATACTATGGGTTGCGGCGGGGTTTTTTGCTTCATAAGCTATATATAAGGTTTGTTTCTATGTTGCATATCGATAGATACCTTTTCTATTATTGTATTTCTATGTAGGGTTATTAGGATCATTCATTGATCGACTGTCAATTTGTCTCCTGTCAGAGTCTTACCCGTCTGCGCACCCGCATCACGCCAATGTTTATACGTTGTTTCCATGGTTACGCATGTTTCCTTGGTTTCACCTAGGACGGCGGCAACGTGATGACGTCACGCCACACCTACGTTGAGCCCGGCAAAAGTTTTTTAGGTTTGTGTGAGTGGGTGCGCCGCGGATATACATTCTGATTGGTTTATCACTTGGGATGGGTGGATATTTAAGGTGTGGTTTTGTTTAATTCTTCACATTTGGTTTTGTACACCATTGACAAAGGCTCGTGTTTGAGCCGAAACGTTTGGTAAACGATACTGCCAATAAACCTGAGTGTTTTTGAAAAAAACCTGTGTGCCTGCTTCATTTGGATCCTGGCTGCAACACGGAGCCCGTCCGTGGGATTCATAGCTGCTTTACTGTTTGTTTCTCCCTAGTGAGAGCACCAGGTAGCTGACTTATTTGTGAGTGCCATTCACCTCTGCAACTATATATATATATATATATATATATATATATATATATATATATATATATATATATATATATATATATATATATATAAATATACATACAGCAATTGGTGTGTATGCACTCCTACCGACTTAAAACAACTGCCAGGGTGCTCTGTGGGTAATATAAGGTTTGTGAAAAAAGCACTCACTGGTCCGGCGACGAAAAAATTATTTTTATTAATATGATGTTTCGGGACAAAACAAGTCCCTTCCTCTGACAAACAAAAAGTGAACAAAATCAGCCTTTTAACAGACCCCAAAAACACCTCCCCCAAAGGAACAGCCAATCAAGACCGTTCAGATAACACACCCCTTGTGATAACCAATAGAAATGTGTGACAGTTTCTCAATGTCAAAACCAATATTCAATTTGAAACATAAATATAATGTGCATATTCAATGGTAAGCCCTCAAAGAGAGTTTTGTTCTTTGAGGGCTTACTATTGAATATGCACATTATATTTATGTTTCAAATTGAATATTGGTTTTGACATTGAGAAACTGTCACAATTTTCTATTGGTTATCACAAGAGGTGTGTTATCTGAACGGTCTTGATTGGCTGTTCATTTGGGGCCTGTTAAAAGGCTGATTTTGTTCACTTTTTGTTTGTCAGAGGAAGGGACTTGTTCTGTCCCGAAACGTCACATTAATAAAAGTAATTTTGTTGTCACAGACGTCGCTGGACCAGTGAGTGCTTTTTTCACAAACCTTATATATGTGTGTATATATATATATATATGTGTGTGTGTGTGTGTGTATATATATATATATATATATATATATATATATATATATATATATATATATATATATATATACAGTATATACATGTTTGTAATATGTAGGGTTCTTTTTGGGAAAACATGAACAAACTAACTTTATTTGATTATTCTATTACCACTTACACATGTGTGTCATACACGCCCATAATGTTAATAATTGTTAGTTTGTTGGCTCATTGGTTTTCAATAGGTTTAAATAGCATTGAACCATGCAAGGTGCTAGATGCCTGATGAAATGGCAGTTGCCGAGAAACGCGTTGCAGATAGGGGGTCAAACTTGGACACCCCTATTTTAACTCTCTGCTTTTGTTTTTAATGTGTTGTTTTTAAATAAACATTTTTTAAAACTTAAGCACAGTTCTAGCCCCTTTGTTTTTCCCATTCGTATGCTACATGGAGTTGAGCTTCATATCCTTGGATCTTTCTTGTGATTCAAGTGGCTGAGCAACACCTGGAGAGAGGGTGAGCTGATACACCCTGAGATATCAGCACGTCACTACCAGCACATTGGTGTGCTATTGCCAAATGTGAGTACCCATTTTTGGATTTTGGTTGCATCATGTCATGCTCACTTTTAGTTGATCTGCACATGAGGCGCCCCTCTGTTTTGTGTTTCACTTCATAGTTTTATTCCCATGTGAATTATATCCCTTTGCTATTAAAGGGACAGTCTACAATAGAATTGTTATTGTTTTAAAAGATAGATAATCCCTTTATTACCCATTTCCCAGTTTTGCATAACCAACACAGTTATATTAATATACTTTTTACCTCTGTGATTACCTTGTATCTAAGCATCTTCTGACAGCCCCTTGATCACATGACTTTTTATTTATTATCCATTGACTTGCATTTTAGCCAATTAGTGCTGTGTTTTGCTGACTCTTAAATAACTCCACGGGCGTGAACACAATTTTATCTATATTGCCCACATGTACTAGCAGTATCCTGTTGTGAAAAGCAAATAAAAAAGCATTTAATAAGAGGCTGTCTGTTGTGACTTAGAAACAGGCAGCCATTTAGAGATTTAAATGTTATAAAGTATATTAAAGGACCAGTAAATACCAGACCAGTAAATACAGTAGATTTGCATAATCAACAAATGCATGAAAAAAGACAATGCAATAGCACAATCTGGGGTGCGATCTGATATACAGCATAGTTTTCGGTGCAAGCAAGGAAACCCGCGCCGGCCATAATTTCCCCTCGCACATCGGGCTATCCAATATACGGCGCTGTCAGATGCTAAAGTAGCGTAAGTAGGACAAACTGGCGTTGTTCAGAAAAGTGCGCAAATACCCATTTTAGTCGTCGCAAGTACTTACGCCAGTCTTTTGTTCACGTAAAGTCTCAATAAAGTGTAGTTTTATGCACATTTGGCTAAGACTCATAAAAATTACCCTATACTCCATCTTAAACTGTGCAACGTAATTACGCTATTCAAAAGTCATATACAAACCCATGCACAGCCGCCATTTTCTTTAGTGTGTTTGGATGGTTCGTTGAGCTACAGCACACTACAGTGAGTTGAGGATTAGTAAGAGTAGTGAGAGAGGTGCAGCATAATAGTTAGTTAAGTCGGATTGTTTTTGGGTAAGCTTGTACATTTACTTATACTTATTTTCACATATTGCATACATACATATACAAAATACACAACACTTTTTTTTTTTAACACCTCACACATTTTATTTCAATTTTACAGTTTGATAGGCTGAGTGTTTGGTTGTGATTGTGTGTGATTGAACTGAGTGTGAGTGTGTGAGTGTAGTTTGAGGATGGCAGGGAGAGGTAGGGCGGAGGGGAGGAGGGGAGCGGAGTTGCAGGGAGATGAGTATTCTAGCGGACAGGAGGAGCAGCGGGGTCCCCGTCAGGGAGTTAATGGAGTGGGGAGAGGGAGAGTTGGAAGGGATGATGGGAGGGGAGATGCCCATAGACCAGACACACTTAGAAGATGGTCAGAGGGTGCACATGGGGACAGAAGGGGGGAGGAGGGAGAGGATAGGGAGGAACCCACACCAGGGACATCCCAGGGAGAAAGCCAGGTGGCCACAGAGGAGGAGCGCATGAGATGCCCAAATTTCTCATTTGATGAGAATGTTGCGCTAGTCCAGGTAATCATGGACAACCACACTGCCCTCTTTGGCCAGGAGAGCCATGGTCAGCGGTAGAGGAGGCTGTAAACAGTGTGGCCCCGCAGAGGAGGACTGTCGAGGGACTGAAAAAAAGATGGCATGATTGCAAGAGGCGGGTGAAGGAGAAGATGGGCCAGGAAGCCATGCACCAGAGGGGAACAGGTGGTGGTCCACCCTTGGAAGCAGAATACAACGTATAGCAGGAGATGATACGTAACTCTCTGAGTATCTCAGCAGTCCGTGGACTTCCAGGGGCTCGTGACTCAGGGGTTGCAACCACAGCACCTCATGCTGGTGAGTAACATCCCACACACCAGTATGATATGTATTTGAGATATAACATCCTTTAATGTCACACATTCATGTACACAATGAGGAGCATTGTATTTGGCCTACTAACAAAAACATCTACAATTAGATTTGACATTAATGCTACTTAACACAATGCAATTCATGATATGAGGTGGAATAGTGCAATACTAACATGTCTCAGAGTAACACAGGCCACAAGCCACATGTAGAGTTTTCAGTAAATGGACACTATAGCCATCACAATACTTTTAGCTCAGAAAGTAGGTTCTGTGCCTACATCAGGCTAAAGTAAATTGTGTGACCATAGTCACTTAAAGAAGACATTTTCTCCATCACTGACATCACTGACATGTACACATAACTCTTGTATGAAACACATACCTGTATACTGTGCAGATTAAAATCCCTCATAGAGAGTTTGACATGAGAATGAGTATTGTCCCTAGCATGTATCAATGTATATTGTATGCCCACATGGACATATATATAACTGTACTAATCCCTATCATCATTTGACTCCTCCTCAGAACCTCCTGTCACCAGGCTGCAAACTTACATGCTGCCACCTCCACCACCACCACCAGTCACAGCCATGCAGCCACCTCCACCATCGGTCTTCATGCAGCAACATGGACATTATGCTCCCAGACATCAGCTGGGTTGGATTGCTTCCGTTGAGGACCCAGAAGTGATGCCACCACCATTGGCATACGAGCCATGTCAAGATACCTGGCATGAGCAACATCCTTTTGGCTTTGAGGGAGAGCCAAGTCAGCCATGAAGGGTTGATGTCTTTACACCCCCCCAAACACAATATCAGGCCAGTCATGGCTTTTCCACACAGGGGATGTTGCAAGGTATGCAAAGTGGACAGGCTGAGTGGTCACACACTAGTGGACAATGGGACTACCAATCCAGCATGAGAGCTCCACCATCCACTTCCCTTGGGAGAGCTCCACCATCCGCTTCCCTTGGGAAAGCTCCACCATCTGCTTCCCTTGGGAGAGCTCCACCATGCGCTTCCCTTGGGAGAGCTCCACCATCCTCAGATGAGCATATAGCTGAGGTTGTCCATGAAGCACCAGCAGCTGAAGTTGTCCCTGAAGCCCCTGCAGCTGAGGTTGTCCCTGAAGCACCTGCAGCTGAGGTTGTCCCTGAAGCACCTGCAGCTGAAGTTATCCATGAAACAGATGCAGCTGAAGTTGTCCATGATGCACCAGCAAATAGAGCAGAACCTGTACCTAGAATCACTGCTGCTCAAGAGCCTGTAGATCCACTGTATTCTCCCCTGGAGAGGAATACATTTCACTACAGAGGAGGCTGATAACAAGCTGTGAAAGCATTCAAAGAGGCCAACAGAGGTTTCATAGGAGCCAAGAGAGGCTACTCAAGCGTAGCATCGAGCTGCAGAGGGACATTGCAGCCTCATTAAATGGAATTGTTCAAAATCAGTCTCAAATGATGAGAATCCAGTCTAATATGCAGATACAGATGGACAACAGATGGCGGGAACAATTCTTGGGTGTGTTGGTTGAGCACTTCACACACCAGCAGGACACTGCCTCCAGCCTTTCATCTGTGGCCAGCACTCCAGCAGAATCATCTGAAGCTTCCCAAACCAGGAAAACCAGGAAATCCACTCCAGTCACCTCTGCCCTCTCATCCAAGAAGCCTACAAAAAAAAAAATATTCTTATAGTTCACCATAAATCTTGTCCTCTGTTTTTTTACCATATAATTGTCATCCACATCCATGTGAGGGGTGTTTTAGTACACTAATATTGTTAAAACATATAATAAGGCCTGTGTGAAAATGGCCCAAAAAAGCTAATATTATCCTATTTCTAACATATTCTTGTACTATAACTCCCATCCACAATAGTTGTTTCTGAAGGGTACATATAGTAATATTCACTTGTAAGATGTAAATCAATGTATCTCACATCCAATATAAATTGACCCATTGGTATATATAGTAGTGATGTTACTGATAGTGTGGGCATTATCAGGTGTTTTAAGTCTGCAGGTGAGAGGTTGTGGTGTGTGTGATTGGTTTAACACAATTGCAAAGAGGCAGCCTTCAAGAAGGTGTTATAAATTATCATATGAGCCATCCTAGGTTTTGCTTTCAACTAAGAATACCAAGAGAACAAAGCAAGTGTTCAAATTAAATCTGAAAGTAGTTAGAAATAACATGCCCTATTTAAAAGAAGAAGGTTTTCTTTGGAGTTGACTGTCCCTTTATATATTTTGGCATCAGTGCCAAGCTGTGTTAGCATTAGAATAAATTACACTCCAGTGGGTTCTAAAGAGATGAAGGTAATCCAATTTACAGTAAATAAGCAAGTATATGTCCCCAATGTGATAAAGTACCTACAAGCTCAATCCATTTGACTATTTCAAATACACAAATAAACCTTAAAAAAGAAATATCACAGTATACTGTCCCTTTAACCTTGAGATGCTGCTTAAATGTATGTGTTTGTTAAGGCTTCCAGGGAGTTACTTTGGTTTTTTTAGTCAGTGCAAGGGCTCCTGCGCCTGCAATTTGTGGCGAGATGAGAATGGAGTAGATTTTCTGAAATCTGCGCGCGTAAGTCCTTACGCTGTATATTGGATGCCAAACTGAGCTTGTTTTGTATGTCAGTCTATGGGTAAAAATTATACGGGCAAAGGCAGAAATATATGCGCGTAACTTCTAGGTTACGCCGTATATAGGATACCAAACCCGTGCAAAATGTGGCGTTGCCGGCTTTTGCGGGCGACGCTGCATATCGGATCGGGCCCCTGAACTTCAAAATGAGTAGTAGATTTTTTTCTGACAAATTTAAAAGTTATGTCTATTTCGACTCCCCCTGTACCATGTGACAGCCATCAGCCAATCACACATGCATATACGTATATTCTGTGCACATTTTGTTAATAGAAGTAAATTAGAAAGTTGTTTAAAATTACATGCATCTAAATCATGAAAGTTTAATTTTGACTTGAGTGTCCCTTTAATATAACAATGTTGTTTGTGCAAAGCTGGGGAATGGGTAGTAAAGGCATTTTTAAAAAAAAAAAAAAAATAACAATTTAAGTGTTGACTAAAACATATTTATGCAATATTCGTATTTAATAAAGATTTTAGCTATGTATTTACTCTCAAAGCTAATCAGTAAGAGACTGAAAAAAGAGTACATATTTAGCACTCATATCGTTCTATTATAGTGGATACTGTGGACAGAGGCAGAGAAAGAAAATTAAAACTTAACTTTTACTATATAAGTTTAAAAAAGGATGGGGGGCAGAAAATAACCATACTATTAAAACATGCAGCTGCCTGGTTGGGTTAGTAAAGTATAACAGAGTAAGAAATCCACTGCTCAAATACTACCCAGGTATAAGGTGGCTTAGGATTTCTATCTGTGATTCAACTTATGGTTAATAATAGGTAAAGGTGTAGTGAGTATTTGTTTATCGCTCTCAACAATGGAGTATGTCCCAAAGGGTGCAAATATTGCAAAATGACTTCTCTGGAAATCCCAGAGTTGTTTACCAATTAGTTACTGCTATAAGTTTTTTCTAGGTATACCCGAGACCCATATCAATTAGTTACCACTGTGAGTTTATTTGTATGAATATATGGGTACTCAGAATAAAAAGAAAAGAAAAAAAAGGTGAATAAACAAATTCTTTATCTGGTGATACTTCATGGTGATACCTTTTAGTTGCCGCTATTGTTAGAAAAAAAACATATCACGGTGGCTAACCAGTGTGTATAGAAAAACTGTTGGTCTTTACTCTTAGTTTCTCTGGAGATACTAGAGATTATTACCAATTAGTTACCACTATTAATGGATAATTTCCTTCTCTGGAAATGCCAAAGGCCTATACCAGTTAGTTATTCCTTTAATTTATTGGTATAAATATAGAGGCGCTTAAATAAAGGAACCAGATTGTTCAAAGCAGCTAATAAGAAAATTTCCTCTCTGGTAATACCAGAGACCTATACTGGTTAAATACCATTTAAACTGTTGGTCTTTACTCTTAGTTTCTCTGGAGATACCAGAGATTATTACCAATTAGCTACCACTGTTAATGGATAGTTTCCTTCTCTGAAAATGCCAGAGACCTATACCAGTTAGTTACTCCTTTAAAGGGACACTGAACCCATTTTTTTTCTATCGTGATTCAGATAGAGCATGCAATTTTAAGCAACTTTCTAATTTACTTCTATTATCAATGTTTCTTCTTTCTCTTGCTATCTTTATATGAAAAAGAAGGCATCTAAGCTTTTTTCTTGGTTCAGAACTCAGGACAGCAGTTTTTGATTGGTGAATGAATTTATCCACCAATCAGCATGGACAACCTAGGTTGTTCACCAAAAATGGGCCGGCATCTAAACTTACATTTTTGCATTTCAAATAAAGATACCATTAGAATAAAGAACATTTGATAATAGGAGTAAATTATAAAGTTGCTTAAAATGTCATGCTCTATCTGAATCACAAAAGAAAAAATTTGGTTACAGTGTCCCTTTAAGCAACTTTCTAATTTACTCCTATTATCATATTCTTTTCATTCTATTGGTATCTTTATTTGAAATGTAAGAATGCAAGTTTAGATGCCGGCCCATTTTTGGTGAACAAACTGTGTTGTTCTTGCTGATTGGTGGGTAAATTCACCTACCAATAAACAAGTGCTTTCCATGGTTCTAAACCAAAAAATAGCTTAGATGCCTTTTTTTTTCAAATAAATAAAGCAAGAGAACAAAGAAAAAATTATAATAGGAGTAAATTAGAAATTTGTTTAAAATTGCATGCTCTATCTGAATCACGAAAGAAAAAATTGGGTTTAGTGTCCCTTTAAATTATTGGTATAAATACAGAGGCGCTTAAAGAAAGGAGCCAAATTTTTCAAAGCAGCTAATAAGCAGATTTCCTTTCTGGTAATACCAGAGACCTATACCTGTTAAATACCGTTTATAGAAAATATAAAGGCTCAAATTAAAGGTGCCAGGTTATATCACCTGGTGAGAGACCTTCAAAAAAGTGCCAATTACCTATTAATACTGATTACCTATTAATACCAATTATTAAGCTCTGTAAAATCAGGCATTGCTCTTAATAAGAGAGGGGGAGAAGGGGAACAGGGACACCACTGATGCGTTTTGCCGTTGTGGCTATATCAAAGGGCAATCTCACTGTCTTCTCATGGGATTTTTATACCCTTAGCTTTGTTTGGATTGGCTGATTCGACAACCTATCATGATGCAGTTGGAGGACGGGCTATTATACCTGTCAAGCTGGAGACAGGGATTGGTTGGTATAGTGTTTGTTTACGCCCATATGGTTTGTTTACGCCCATATGTTTCCGTGGGATAAATGAGCAAAAAACAATATATATCCCTATGTTAACATGGCGTTTCAACTAAAACATGTTAGTCTAATGTCCAGTATCATAGAAATTAGCTTAATATTCAGATTTTACTGATATTTGTGTAACCAGCGTGTAGTGATCCGCATGACTATTGTTCCATGTCCTTGTCAATCAAACAATCAAACTGTTTTGATTGGATGAAATCATGTGTATTGATCCAATTGTGTGCCAGATTTTTTATGGTAGCATAGTATAAATACATATTGGTGCTGTGTATCAGTCATTGACACATAATAGAAAATAGTGAAATTCAGAAAGTATGTAGAAGGGGAAAAAAAATGCTTATTCCTGTTTGTTATGAAATTCATATTTATATTACTTGCTATTGATAAGCTTTATATGGTTTAAAGTTTACGACTATCAGTGTATTTCTCTGATACATGTATTTATTAATCATATGGCTTATTAAATATGCTGACGTTCATACACATTAGCTAGATTTTGCAAAGTAGAAACAGTATTGCTATTTGGCATATATTGTATCAATCTAAAATTGATATCTAGAAAATAATGCCATACTTTGCATATTATGTGTCAATTTATAATGGACATCTGAAAAATAAAGCCATACATATAGTGTGTAATGATTCGTTTTTATTAATTATATACTGATTGCTGTTCTTAGAAAGCATGATATATAATTAAAATCATTATATTTATTAATCATATGGTTTATTAAAAATGCTGACATTCATACACATTATCTATATTTTACAAAGTAGAAACAGTATTTATATTTGGCATATATTATATCAATCTAAAATTAATGTCTAGAAAATAATGCCATACTTTGTGAATTATGTGTCAATTTATAATGGATGTCTGAAAAATAAAGCCATACATATAGTGTAATAATTTGTTTTTATTAATCATATACTGATTGCTGTTCTTAGAAAGCATGATATATAATTAAAATCATGAGGGATGTGTATGATGTCTGTTACCCTATTGTATAATATTGATAAATTGTATCTTGCTTGCTGATCCCTTTCTGACTGATTTATATCGGTCTAGATGTTAGTATGTTACATTCATAATGAATCATGATCATATATGAAGGTGCTATCCTCATGAGAAAGGGATATTATTAATACATTAGGTAGATTGTTTATCAAAATAAAGATTAATAAAAAATATATATATATATATATATATATATAATTATGTATTTACTGTAAATATTTTTACATTTTCACAAATATTTACTAATGAGAATATGCTATGTTGTTTGCGTGAAGGGTTTTTTTTTTATTTCGACAATTTTTTTCTCTCCATTGACTTCTTTGGGGAATGTGAAAATGCAATGGTGTTTGTGCGATCTCGGGTGTTAGTTTTTCTTTCATGTAATTAGCAAGAGTCCATGAGCTAGTGACGTATGGGATATACATTCCTACCAGGAGGGGCAAAGTTTCCCAAACCTCAAAATGCCTATAAATACACCCCTCACCACACCCACAATTCAGTTTTACAAACTTTGCCTCCTATGGAGGTGGTGAAGTAAGTTTGTGCTAGATTCTACGTTGATATGCGCTCCGCAGCAAGTTGGAGCCCGGTTTTCCTCTCAGCGTGCAGTGAATGTCAGAGGGATGTGAGGAGAGTATTGCCTATTTGAATGCAGTGATCTCCTTCTACGGGGTCTATTTCATAGGTTCTCTGTTATCGGTCGTAGAGATTCATCTCTTACCTCCCTTTTCAGATCGACGATATACTCTTATTTATATACCATTACCTCTGCTGATTTTCGTTTCAGTACTGGTTTGGCTTTCTACAAACATGTAGATGAGTGTCCTGGGGTAAGTAAGTCTTATTTTTTGTAACACTCTAAGCTATGGTTGGGCACTTTATTTATAAAGTTCTAAATATATGTATTCAAACATTTATTTGCCTTGACTCAGAATATTCAACATTCCTTATTTTCAGACAGTCAGTTTCATATTTGGGATAATGCATTTGAATCAATCATTTTTTCTTACCTTAAAAATTTGACTTTTTTTCCCTGTGGGCTGTTAGGCTCGCGGGGGCTGAAAATGCTTCATTTTATTGCGTCATTCTTGGCGCGGACTTTTTTGGCGCAAAAAATCTTTTCTGTTTCCGGCGACACATATGACGTTGCGTCATTTTTTGACGTCCTTTTGCGCCAGAAATGTCGGCGTTCCGGATGTGGCGTCATTTTTGGCGCCAAAAAGCATTTAGGCGCCAAACAATGTGGGCGTATTATTTGGCGCCAAAAAATATGGGCGTCGCTTTTGTCTCCACATTATTTCAGTCTCATTTTTTCTTTGCTTCTGGTTACTAGAAGCTTGTTTATTGGCATTTTTTCCCATTCCTGAAACTGTCATTTAAGGAATTTGATCAATTTTGCTTTATATGTTGTTTTTTCTCTTACATATTGCAAGATGTCTCACATTGCATCTGAGTCAGAAGATACTTCAGGAAAATCGCTGTCTAGTGCTGGAACTACCAAAGCTAAGTGTATCTGCTGTAAACTTTTGGTAGCTATTCCTCCGGCTGTTGTTTGTATTAATTGTCATGACAAACTTGTTAAAGCAGATAATATTTCCTTTAGTAATGTACCATTGCCTGTTGCAGTTCCCTCAACATCTAAGGTGCAGAATGTTCCTGATAACATAAGAGATTTTGTTTCTGAATCCATCAAGAAGGCTATGTCTGTTATTTCTCCTTCTAGTAAACATAAAAAATCTTTTAAAACTTCTCTCTCTACAGATGAATTTTTAAATGAACATCATCATTCTGATTCTGATGACTCTTCTGGTTCAGAGGATTCTGTCTCAGAGATTGATGCTGATAAATCTTCATATTTATTTAAAATGGCATTTATTCGTTCTTTACTTAAAGAAGTACTAATTGCTTTAGAAATAGAGGATTCTGGTCCTCTTGATACTAATTCTAAACGTTTAGATAAGGTATTTAAATTTCCTGTGGTTATTCCAGAAGTTTTTCCTGTTCCTAATGCTATTTCTGAAGTAATTTCCAGAGAATGGGATAAATTGGGTAATTCATTTACTCCTTCTAAACGTTTTAAGCAATTATATCCTGTGCCGTCTGACAGATTAGAATTTTGGGACAAAATCCCTAAAGTCGATGGGGCTATTTCTACCCTTGCTAAACGTACTACTATTCCTACGTCAGATGGTACTTCGTTTAAAGATCCTTTAGATAGGAAAATTGAATCCTTTCTAAGAAGAGCTTATCTGTGTTCAGGTAATCTTCTTAGACCTGCTATATCTTTGGCTGATGTTGCTGCAGCTTCAACTTTTTGGTTGGAGACTTTAGCACAACAAGTAACAGATCATGATTCTCATAATATTATTATTCTTCTTCAGCATGCTAATAATTTTATCTGTGATGCCTTTTTTGATATTATCAGAGTTGATGTCAGGTTTATGTCTCTAGCTATTTTAGCTAGAAGAGCTTTATGGCTTAAAACTTGGAATGCTGATATGGCTTCTAAATCAACTCTACTTTCCATTTCTTTCCAGGGTAACAAATTATTTGGTTCTCAGTTGGATTCCATTATCTCAACTGTTACTGGTGGGAAAGGAACTTTTTTACCACAGGATAAAAAATCTAAGGGTAAAAACAGGGCTAATAATCGTTTCCGTTCCTTTCGTTTCAACAAAGAACAAAAGCCTGATCCTTCATCCTCAGGAGCAGTTTCAGTTTGGAAACCATCTCCAGTCTGGAATAAATCCAAGCCTTCTAGAAAGGCAAAGCCTGCTTCTAAGTCCACATGAAGGTGCGGCCCTCATTCCAGCTCAGCTGGTAGGGGGCAGGTTACGTTTTTTCAAAGAAATTTGGATCAATTCTGTTCACAATCTTTGGATTCAGAACATTGTTTCAGAAGGGTACAGAATTGGTTTCAAGATGAGACCTCCTGCAAAGAGATTTTTTTCTTTCCCGTGTCCCAGTAAATCCAGTGAAAGCTCAAGCATTTCTGAATTGTGTTTCAGATCTAGAGTTGGCTGGAGTAATTATGCCAGTTCCAGTTCTGGAACAGGGGATGGGGTTTTATTCAAATCTCTTCATTGTACCAAAGAAGGAGAATTCCTTCAGACCAGTTCTGGATCTAAAAATATTGAATCGTTATGTAAGGATACCAACGTTCAAAATGGTAACTGTAAGGACTATCTTGCCTTTTGTTCAGCAAGGGCATTTTATGTCCACAATAGATTTACAGGATGCATATCTGCATATTCCGATTCATCCAGATCATTATCAGTTCCTGAGATTCTCTTTTCTGGACAAGCATTACCAGTTTGTGGCTCTGCCGTTTGGCCTAGCTACAGCTCCAAGAATTTTTACAAAGGTTCTCGGTGCCCTTCTGTCTGTAATCAGAGAACAGGGTATTGTGGTATTTCCTTATTTGGACGATATCTTGGTACTTGCTCAGTCTTTACATTTAGCAGAATCTCATACGAATCGACTTGTGTTGTTTCTTCAAGATCATGGTTGGAGGATCAATTCACCAAAAAGTTCATTGATTCCTCAGACAAGGGTAACCTTTCTGGGTTTCCAGATAGATTCAGTGTCCATGACTCTGTCTTTAACAGACAAGAGACGTCTAAAATTGATTTCAGCTTGTCGAAACCTTCAGTCACAATCATTCCCTTCGGTAGCCTTATGCATGGAAATTCTAGGTCTTATGACTGCTGCATCGGACGCGATCCCCTTTGCTCGTTTTCACATGCGACCTCTTCAGCTCTGTATGCTGAATCAATGGTGCAAGGATTACACAAAGATATCTCAATTAATATCTTTAAAACCGATTGTACGACACTCTCTAACGTGGTGGACAGATCACCATCATTTAATTCAGGGGGCTTCTTTTGTGCTTCCGACCTGGACTGTTATTTCAACAGATGCAAGTCTCACAGGTTGGGGAGCTGTGTGGGGATCTCTGACGGCACAAGGAGTTTGGGAATCTCAGGAGGTGAGATTACCGATCAATATTTTGGAACTCCGTGCAATTTTCAGAGCTCTTCAGTCTTGGCCTCTTCTGAAGAGAGAATCGTTCATTTGTTTTCAGACAGACAATGTCACTACTGTGGCATACATCAATCATCAAGGAGGGACTCACAGTCCTCTGGCTATGAAAGAAGTATCTTGAATTCTGGTTTGGGCGGAATCCAGCTCCTGTCTAATCTCTGCGGTTCATATCCCAGGTATAGACAATTGGGAAGCGGATTATCTCAGTCGCCAAACGTTGCATCCGGGCGAATGGTCTCTTCACCCAGAGGTATTTCTTCAGATTGTTCAAATGTGGGAGCTTCCAGAAATAGATCTGATGGCGTCTCATCTAAACAAGAAACTTCCCAGGTATCTGTCCAGATCCCGGGATCCTCAGGCGGAAGCAGTGGATGCATTATCACTTCCTTGGAAGTATCATCCTGCTTATATCTTTCCGCCTCTAGTTCTTCTTCCAAGAGTAATCTCCAAGATTCTGAAGGAATGCTCGTTTGTTCTGCTGGTAGCTCCGGCATGGCCTCACAGGTTTTGGTATGCGGATCTTGTCCGGATGGCCTCTTGCCATCCGTGGACTCTTCCGCTACGACAAGACCTTCTGTCGCAAGGTCCTTTTTTCCATCAGGATCTCAAATCCTTAAATTTAAAGGTATGGAGATTAAACGCTTGATTCTTGGTCAAAGAGGTTTCTCTGACTCTGTGATTAATACTATGTTACAGGCTCGTAAATCTGTATCCAGAGAGATATATTATAGAGTCTGGAAGACTTATATTTCTTGGTGTCTTTCTCATAATTTTTCTTGGCATTCTTTTAGAATTCCGAGAATTTTTCAGTTTCTTCAGGATGGTTTAGATAAAGGTTTATCCGCAAGTTCTTTGAAAGGACAAATCTCTGCTCTTTCTGTTCTTTTTCACAGAAAGATTGCTAATCTTCCTGATATTCATTGTTTTGTACAAGCTTTGGTTCATATAAAACCTGTCTTTAAGTCAATTTCTCCTCCTTGGAGTTTGAATTTGGTTCTGGGGGCTCTTCAAGCTCCTCCGTTTGAACCTATGCATTCATTGGACATTAAATTACTTTCTTTGAAAGTTTTGTTCCTTTTGGCAATCTCTTCTGCCAGAAGAGTTTCTGAATTATCTGCTCTTTCTTGTGAGTCTCCTTTTCTGATTTTTCATCAGGATAAGGCAGTGTTGCGAACTTCTTTTGAATTTTTACCTAAAGTTGTGAATTCTAACAACATTAGTAGGGAAATTGTGGTTCCTTCATTATGTCCTAATCCTAAGAATTCTAAGGAGAAATCATTGCATTCTTTGGATGTTGTTAGAGCTTTGAAATATTATGTTGAAGCTACTAAGTCTTTCCGAAAGACTTCTAGTTTATTTGTTATCTTTTCTGGTTCTAGAAAAGGCCAGAAAGCTTCTGCCATTTCTTTGGCATCTTGGTTGAAATCTTTAATTCATCTTGCCTATGTTGAGTCGGGTAAATCTCCGCCTCAAAGGATTACAGCTCATTCTACTAGGTCAGTTTCTACTTCCTGGGCGTTTAGGAATGAAGCTTCGATTGATCAGATTTGCAAAGCAGCAACTTGGTCCTCTTTGCATACTTTTACTAAATTCTACCATTTTGTTGTATTTTCTTCTTCTGAAGCAGTTTTTGGTAGAAAAGTACTTCAGGCAGCGGTTTCAGTTTGAATCTTCTGCTTATGTTTTTCATTAAACTTTATTTTGGGTGTGGATTATTTTCAGCAGGAATTGGCTGTCTTTATTTTATCCCTCCCTCTCTAGTGACTCTTGCGTGGAAAGATCCACATCTTGGGTAATCATTATCCCATACGTCACTAGCTCATGGACTCTTGCTAATTACATGAAAGAAAACATAATTTATGTAAGAACTTACCTGATAAATTCATTTCTTTCATATTAGCAAGAGTCCATGAGGCCCGCCCTTTTTTTGGGGTGGTTATGATTTTTGTATAAAGCACAATTATTCCAGTTCCTTATTTTATATGCTTTCGCACTTTTTTATCACCCCACTTCTTGGCTATTCGTTAAACTGAATTGTGGGTGTGGTGAGGGGTGTATTTATAGGCATTTTGAGGTTTGGGAAACTTTGCCCCTCCTGGTAGGAATGTATATCCCATACGTCACTAGCTCATGGACTCTTGCTAATATGAAAGAAATGAATTTATCAGGTAAGTTCTTACATAAATTATGTTTTTCTCTTTTTTTTCTCGACCGATCTCTATTGGGGAATACATGCACGCGCACGTGAAAAATTAAATTTGTTTTTTGCGCTATTCAGCTTAACGCTAGCGCAAAATAAGTTTTTTTGGAACTTGTAATATGAACACAAACTTGACAAACAAAAAAATTAAAATCCTAGCAGAGTTTTTTTGATTGCGGGAAAAAAAATACTGCACTACTTGTACTATATCTCTGTGTATTCAATATGTTCTAACCACCATAATCCAAGCATTCTTACCACCTAGATCAGGGATCAGCACCCTACACGTGTGCTGAGTGTGGCACTTTGGTTCTGCTGTTTAGGGGCATTTTCAGGACCAGTGTGACCCTGCTTTTTACTCCCCCTAAACAAGCACCATGCACAATACTTGAGCAACTACACACTACATGCTATGGAACCCAAAGCAACAGACTGCGATTGGGTAGGATTTGGGGAAATTAATGTTAGGGGCTGACAAAGGAACCTTAGGGCCAGGTGACTAAGGATCTGATGATCAAAAACTCACAGCCATGGAGAGAAATCACACAATTTTTTTTTTAGACTTACAGAACCCTAGAAATATAAACATCTCTTAATTTAAAATTTGTGTTTTAAAAATGATTTGAGGGACCTACTGACAAGAGTTCTTATATCATCTCAATGATACAGGTATCAGCTCTAGCAGTCACTGGTGAGATCAAATGTGTAGTCGCTTGTCCCAGATAGGTATGAAAAGGATTTCTGAAAACAGTATGTTCAGAAAAAAGTTACAGAGGGATATGATCGCCTTTAGTAGCCACTTAGAAGATCGTCTAAGACCCAAAGAGAATAAAAAAAAAAAAGTATGCAGAATGCTAATAACGTTAGGTTTATCATGACATAATCAGGGAAGTAGGGACATCCAAAATATTTAAAAAAAACATTGGGGTATACTCAAGGTAGACCCAATCTTAGGTGAGGTACTTGATGAGAAACCTTTGGTGACCTTTAGGAAAAAGAAGGACCTAAAAAACATACTTGCCCCAACGAAGTTAAGCAGTAAAAATCAGAACATTGAAAAACCAACACATTGGCTAGATCAAAAACCTGGAACATATAGATGTGGTATAGCAAGATGTGGTATGTGTAGCCATATGACGAGAGGGGAAACTTTCAAGAATTCAGATGGATCTAAGGAATTTAGTATGAAATACAAATGCAAATGCAGCACCACCTATGTGGTATAACCTTTAAGCTGTAGTTGCAATCTGATCTATGTAGGTAGGACCAAAAGACACATACGCACTAGGTTGAATAAACATGTCAACAACATAACAAAAGGGTTAAAAACCCATAGTGTGCCAGAATATTTCAGAATTCATCACAACCTAGACCCAGGGAGTTTAAGAATTAAAATCTTTGATTGGATACCACCCAATAGATTTCCAAATAGATTATTAACTCTACGGCATAGAGAATCTTTTTGGATATATCAGCTTAATTCTATGCACCCTTAGAGATTGAACATGTAATTGGATCTTCAAGCATTTATGTAGCTGTTTTTACTATTTTTGAATGACAATATGGTATATTGGTTTTATATTAGTTTTATATAAATATGTTTCACAAGGGAAGATTAACTATTCCATATATATTTTTCTATTTTTATATATTTTAGTGATAGTTTTTATAGGTCTATGACTATTTTATGAGTTATGTACATGGATTTTATAGTTTATATTCAGATTTCCTGTTCTATAGTAGGATTATGCCATTTTTAACACAGTTTTTAACACAGTTCATGAATTATAAATATGCAGTGTTTAACATAGTTTATGAATTATGAACAATCAACGAACCATATATAATAAGGAGCGTGATCACTAGCAATTTGTAAACAATGAATAGATTTATGCACATACATGGTAGGTGTGGTGAGAAGTAATAGAAAATGTATATTCTTAATTTGTACATTGTATCTTCATGTAATCTTTTTAAAATAATATCCGCTATCTCCTTTGTACATATTCTTTGCAATAAATAGTTCTACAAAGAAAAGGGGCGTGGCCATGTAGAGGATTGGCTACCACATACTAGTGAATTCACATAGGCCCTTTTTTAATAGCCAGTTGGGGTAGCTGTGAATATTGACTCGTAGAGGTAGTGATTACCAGCCTCTACCAGACCTGCTTCTCGGAATCTTCAGTGTCCATTTCCACACTCGGTTATAAAAGGATGTGGTGGAGAGGGAACGTTTGTGATTACCGAAATTCAGCAAGCCCCGGAGAGACTGCACCGATCTAACAGAATTGCTTTTATATTTGCATCTGTTTATTTTAAACGCTTTTAAGTTGCCTTTGTTGTGTGTGCCCTTACTTTATATTAAATGATTTGCACCACGTTGCGCCTGTCTTTTTTCTGTTTCAGGGTTCTTAGATCATCTCGCCTGAGAGGAGAGCTTTAGATCATTGGGCCCTAAGACATGAGGTCTAATATGGCTTTAGGCTGAAATAGAGGCTTTAAGGTTAGAGGTCTTATCTGATATGTATATGTGGATAACACAACTGTTTGTTTTGGCATTATTATTATAACTAATAATTGTTATTTAAGTATTTGTTCTTTATTTTTAAACTTTATGCAAAAGATAAGACTGTCACACATCGTCCTATTATTGTATTAATTTATCAGAGTGCTCATATAGGGTTCTCAGCCCCTGATCTAGATGGTAAGTTCCCACAAGAATAGTCCTTTAGATTTCTTCTGTACTGATATTTCAATTTACACTTGGATCTGCTTTTAAAATGCATTAAATGTACCTGTAATATAAATAATAGATGAGGAAAAATCTGTTAAATAAATGCTATATTTATAATATTAGTTATCTACTCATAATGTTCCTAAAGGCTTTTGACATTTCTCTTTTAAATAATATCAATTATGTCTATAATTTTTTTTAAATGTTATATATATATATATATATATATATATATATATATATATATATATATATATATTGTTATAGCGTATTATAGCTCTCAGTCTCTTATTAACTCTTTATCCAAACCACACTGCTGATTTTTTAAGAGTTTCTTTAAACTGCAGGAATCATGAATATTTCGGCACCCATTTGTATATATCTGTCCATAGGTTTAGCTACTATTCACAATGCTGTTCCCTGTGTCTCCTGAGAAGCCCATTTTAGTCCTATGTATGTGCACCATGTTGAACACAGAGGCCAGCAACCAGAGAGCACAAATGAGGCAAATTTGATTTCAAAGTAAACAGCAAACATAAATCTCTCTCTATCAAGTGATAGAAACTAGGAGTGCACTATTATATTTCCCTTTTGACATTTACTGTTAAGCAGCTCTTAGTTTCTCTCTCTTGCAACTGCAGAGCTCTTTTTGCTCACTCACTGTAATCCATCTATTGTTAGTTCTGACAGACATAGTTTTGGCCTCGTGTTCCAGTTCTGGAAATTGAGATGGTTAGCACAAAAGTACATATAAATACAAAACATAGATCATATGTCTACTAAGCAGGACATTCACAATACTATACAAGAACACACATGTATGGTTTTATAAATAGTGACCACAGTACCCACTATCTTTTGGAAGTGCAAACTTTGATAGTTCAAACAGAGATATGGAAATAAAAAAATAATGTATCAGGAATTTCATCTTCATTGTGTTTATGTAAATAATAATCTAAATGAATTAAAATGATTTATAGAAATAAATGAATAAAAGATCATTTATTGGTTTTGTCACAGGAAAGGTTTGAAGATGACTTTGACATTACTATGACATTCACTTGTCATTTCTTGTTGTGTTGTTAAACGTATCTCTATGCAATGTTTAAGAAAATGTCAAACCATTTTTAAAGGGTTCAAATCTAGAAATTTGGAAATGATCAATGTGTAAAACACGTCTTCTTCTTTATTTAAAGAGATATGAAACCCCCCAAATTATTTTGTGATTCAGGCAGAGCATACAAATTTAAATATAAATTCCAATTTACTTCTATTGTCAAATGTGCTTAATTCCCATGATATTCTTTGTTGAAGACATACCTAGGTATGTGTCTGGAGCACTACATGGCAGGAAATATTGCTGCCATCTAGTGGTCTTGCAAATCAATAACATTCTTGTACAACTGCTGCCATATAGTGCTCTAAAAATGAGCAGGCTCCTGGGCTTACCTCCCTGCTTTTCAACAAAGATATCAAGAGACAAAGAAAAAAAGGTAATGCAAATAAATTAGAAAGTTGTTTAAAATTGCATGCTTTGGCCTCTATTTATCAAGGTCTGGCGGACCTTATCCAACAGTGCGGATCAGGTCCGCCAGACCTCGCTGAATACGGCAAGCAATATGCCGTATTCAGCATTGCATCAGCAGCGTACAAGAGCTGCTGGTGCAACGCCGCCCCCTGCAGACTCGCGGCCAATGGGCCGCCAGCAGGGGGGTGTCAATCAACCCGATCGTACTCGATCGGCTTGATTTCCTGCGATGTCTACCCGCCTGCTCAGAGCAAGCGGACAGGTTATGGAGCAGCGGTCTTTGTGACCGCTGCTTCATAACTGCTGTTTCTGGCGAGCCTGCAGGCTCGCCAGAAACACGGGGCATCAAGCTCCATTCAGAGCTTGATAGATAGGCCCCTTTATCTGAATCATGAAAAAAAAAATGGGGCTTCATATCCCTTTAACAAATAGAATTTATAAACCACCAATAGTAAGTGGAGGAAGACCATAACTTGTATTCTATACAAAAATAAAATATGAGTCATTCTTCTTAGATTACTACTGCCTTTTGTAAGGTAATATTGATATATTAAAGCAGTAAAACGTAAGGATAAAAGACTAACTCATAATATTATTAGTTCTGAATTTTTAGAATATTATAAACAAATCTTTCTTCCTAAAGAAGTTAACAAGGATAGCAAGAGGCTATTTTGTGAGGCATGTTGTTTACCGCAGGTATCTTATAAAGATCTGTTAAAATTAATAAGCCAATTTCTAAGGATAGTGAAAGCTATTAAATCTGCAGCTCTCAATAAAGCTGCAGGCCCTGATGCATTACCGATAGAATATTATAAAATCTTGATGGATAGCATAGTACAACATCTCTGTAATTTGTTTAATTATTACTATTCTGGAGGCTCAGCAGACTCCAGAGAGTTCACTAAATCACTTATTTCATTAATACTTACAAAAGGTAAAGACCCTGAAAATTTAGATGCATATCATCCAATCTCACTACTTAATTCAGATTTCAAAATATTGGCCTTCATTGTAGCATCTAGACTCCAATTGATTTTACCCGATTTGATGCATCTTGACCAAACTGGCTTTATGAAAGGAAGGTCTTTGTATACAAATCTTCAAAAGATACTAACAATGGATTAGTATAATGCTTTGAAGAAAGGAAGAAGTATAGAAAAAAAAGGGAGAAGGCAAACATAGCTATAGACGCAGAAAAGGCCTTTGACTTAATCAATTTGGATAATTTGTTTGGGTATCTGGAACAGTTTAGGTTTAATCGCCCATTCACTACCTTTTATACTCACTCTCTATGCCAAGCCTTTTTCTGCTCTAATAGTTAATGGGTATATTACAGATAATTTCAGCTATTTAAAGGGACCAGACAAGGCTGACCCCTCTCCCCGCTTCTTTTTAACTTGACTATTGAGGCATTAGCAGTTATGCTCTTCAATAAATTAAACGGCATAACAGTAGGCTCTAAAGAAATCCAGATATCTTTATATGCTGGTGATTGCTAGTTTTTGTTGGTAATACAAAAGGAGAATGTCCCAAAGCTCTTGGAAATTCTGAAAATGTTTAGTGCTTTATTGGGCTATATGGTAAACTCACAAAAATCAGAATTGTTGTGGATTCAGAAAACCAGCTGTTTAATGGAAAATATAACATTCAAAGAATTTTAAAAAAATGTAAGTATGTGTGCATAAATATAAGTATTTTCCCTGAGAAGTGGTATTTTGATAATCATAAAGTAGTAATTGCTAAAGTGCAGAAAGATTTTTAAAAAGTAGACAGTCTTTCCTCTCTTTTTGGTAAGGAAAATTAATTTAATCAAAGTGGTCATGCTCCCTAAATTATAATATGTAATGCAGAATATTCTATTGTTTTTAAAATCTTCAGATATTAAATAATTAATTACAGCATTTAAGAATGTTTTATGGGGGAATCAAAAAACTAAAATGTATTTATTTAGGCTTACCCAAGGTAAAGAATATGCAGGTTTTAATTTCCCATGCATTCAAAAGTATAATTGGGTCTGTCTACTAGACATGTGCAACGCTAAAAATTTTGTTTAATTTCGTTTAGTTTTCATTAGTTAAATAAATAATTTTGTTTCGTTAAGTTAAGTTAAATCTTTTTTTTGGATCCTTTTGTTTTTTCGGATCCATTCTTTATTCATATGCATTATTCTATTCTGAAGTTTAGAATAGAATAATGCATATGAATAAAAAGTGGATCCAAAAAAACGAAAGGATCTGAAAAAGCGATTTAACTTAACATAACTAATATGCCATTGATTGCTGAAACAAAATTATTTAAAACCGCCGCCACCCACATCGCCGACACTAAATAAAGCTATTAACCTCTAAACTGCTATCCCCCCACATCGCCAACACTAACTAAACCTATTAACCCCTAAACCGCTGCCCCCCACATAGCCGACACTAACTAAACCTATTAAAAACCTAAAACGCCATTCCCCGACATCGCCGACACTAAACCTATTAACCCCGAAACCACAGTTCCCCAACATCGCCAACACTAACTAATCCTATTAACCCCTAAACCACCATAAACCCACATCACCAACACTAACTGAAACACTAAAAAAAACTATTAACCCCTAAACTGCCGCCCCCACATCGCCAACACTAACTAAACCTTTTAACCCCTAAACCGCCACCCCCACATCGCAACAACCTAAATTAAACTATATTAACCCCTAAACCTAACACCCCCTAACTTTAACATAATTAAAATAGACCTAAATTAAAGTTACAATTATTAACTAACTACCTATTTAAAAATAAATACAAACTTACCTGTAAAATAAAAATAAAACCTAAGCTAGCTACACTATAACTATTTACTAACTACCTAGTTAAAATAAATACAAACTTATTGTTCAAATCAGCCAATAGGATTTAAGCAGCTCTCATTACTCTTGGCTGATTTGAATTTTTCAGCCAATAGGAATACAATAGTACCCCAATATAAAAGGGGTACCTTGCATTCAAACTTCAGTGTGCAGCGGTCGATTGCATGAAGAGGACCTCCACGTCGGACCGATGAAACTCCCCCTGGACCTCCTCCTCCATGCATCCACCGACCGCTCTGCCTCCACTGGGATAAAGATAGAAGATGCCAGTCCTGCGATGGATACAGATGGAGCCGCCTGTATGAAAATGCTTCGCCGCTGGGATGAAGATCTTTCGCCAGACTTCAGCAACTGTGAGTACCGATTTTGGAGTTAGTGTTAGGTAATTTTTGTTTTTTTGGGGTGTTTTTTTTTTTTGTAATGTTAGGGGGTGTTTGTTGTAATTTTTTTTAGCAAAAGAGCTGTTAACTTTAGGACAATGCCCTACAAAGGCCCTTTTAAGGGCCCTTGGTAGTTTATTATAGATTAAGGTTTTTTTTATTTTGGGGTGTATTAAAATAGGAATATTTTTTATTGTTTTGGATAATTTCATTTGTTATTTTTTGTAATGGTAGTTTTTTTTATTTTTTGTAATTTTAGTGTTTATTATTGTTTGTAATTGTAGTTTTAATTTTTTAGTAATGTTAGGTTTTTTATTTTTAGTAATGTTAGGTTTTTTATTTTTAGTAATGTTAGGTTTTTTTAGTTTAATCTTAGGTTTTATTTTTATTTTGCAGGTAAATTTGTATTTATTTTAACTAGGTAGTTAGTAAATAGTTATATTGTAGCTAGCTTAGGTTTTATTTTTATTTCACAGTTAAGTTTGTATTTATTTTTCAATAGGTAGTTAGTTAATAATAATTTAATTTAATTTAGGTCTATTTTAATTATGTTAAAGCTAGGGGTTATATAGTTTAATTTAAGTTGTTTTGCGATGTGGGTGCAGCGTTTTAGGGGTTAATAGGTTTAGTTAGTGTCGGCGATGTTGGGAAAATGTGGTTTAGGGGTTAATAGGTTTAGTTAGAGTCGGCGAACTGCGGTTTTATGGGTTAATAGGTTTAGTTAGTGTTTGCAATGTTTGGGAACAGCGGTTTAGGGGTTATTAGGTTTATTTAGTGTTTTAGTTAGTGTTGGCGATGTTGGGATACTGCGGTATGTTGGCGATGTTTGGGAATGGCGGTTTAGGGGTTAATAGGTTTAGTTAGTGTTGGTGATGTTTAGGAACTGTGGTTTAGGGGTCAATAGGTTTAGTTCGTGTCGGCGATGTCGGGGTACTGCGGTTTAGGGGTCAATAGGTTTAGTTAGTGTCGGCGATGTCGGAGAACTGCGGTTTAGATTAGAACAATTAAAAATTCTGAATATGAATAAAGAATGGATCAGAAAAATTCGGAAACTGATTTATTCATCTTCGGAATTTTTCAGGATTTTAGTTATGGTGCCGATTCGGAAATTTGGATTCATTCGAATCTCCGAATCGGCCAAAATTCGGCCGAAAACTAAATTCATGTCTGATGACAATTATACCTGACTGGTTGTTAAAAACTGATCACTATTGTTTGAAGGATGTTGAATGCAATAATTTTTGGATCAACTTCCTTAAAAGCTGCTGTGCATTTAGATACACATGATTTGCCTATGGTGATGAGGAAAATGGTCACTTTTAAAAATCTGATAGTTTCATGGCTGGAAAACAAGAGGTTTAGAATATTTTTTTCCAATGCATTAACATAGTAACATAGTAACATAGTAGATAAGGTTGAAAAAAGACTGAAGTCCATCGAGTTCAACCTATACAAATCTAAAATACTTTCAAAAAGCTCCAGTTAAGCTTAAATAACCCCATTAAAATGTGACCCATTTAATACATTGATTCTGATAGAAATACTATTCACACATTTGATACTATTAAATTCATATTCAATATTAATAATAAAGATTTTTCTGGTTAACTTCAAATTAGATGTTATCTTAGTTCAAACAAAGTTGTTTCTTTCACTAAAAACTGGGAGGGCCTCTACACAGTGATAAATTTGTTTCGCTCTGGAAAATACGCTATTTTGCATTGGTACAATTTACTTAGGCAAAGAGAGGGAGGAACTCATTTAAATTTATTGGTACAAAAATGGATGATATTCCAATGATTCAATATTATGTGCTAGGAATATTATTTTCTCTTCATGGACATCTAAAGAAAATCCTAGTTTTGACCAATTTGTTAATAGTAAGCATACAGTGTTGGAACAATATGACACTTCCCTAAACTCAGAACAGAAGGTTCATAGATTCTTCCAAAATGGGGTACTTTTATTAACAGGCTGATGTCCAATTTACAGAAACAATATGTTGCTACGTTCAGAAATACTTTATTTATACAAAATCCCAATCTCAGAGGAGAGTTCCTAATCCTATGAACCATTTAGAATATGAGGAAGAGGAGGGTTGGGAATGGGGAAGGGTGAGGGAATATTTCTTACTACTACTTTTTTTTTTCTTTTTTCTTTTTTTTTTCTCTCTCTCTTTTTTCTTTTGGTGTTTAATAACCCCTATTATACTTTTACGTAAAAGTTGAATAAAAAGCCTGTGATTGGACTTCTTGATGTCAATGAAGAGATGGTTGTAACACAGACCTAATCATATTATTGTGTGTTCTCTATAAAAAAAAATATTTTACCTTCTTTGTACAATCATTTCTATAAATTTGTATATAATCATTTGTATAAATAAACAAAAAATGATATTATTGTTTTGTTACTGATTAAAAAATAAATATGTAAAAAATGATAAAGGGTCATAATAATTTTATGCTAAATCAGTTGGAAGTGATGCAACATAACTGTAGAAAGCTGACAGGAAAATATCACCTAAACATCTCTATGTAAAAAAAGGAAGATATTTTACCTCAAAATTTCCTCAGCTCACCAGAGTAACACCTAGATTACGAGTTTTTTGTTAGAGGCTATGCGGTGCTAACAAGCAGTTTATGCTCACCGCTCACTTACAGACAGCGCTGGTATTACAGGTTTTTACAAACCCGGCATTAACAGCAAAAAAGTGATCATAGAGCAAAACTTTGCTCCACATTTCACCTCAATACCAGCGCTGCTTACGCTAGCGGTGAGCTGGCTGAACGTGCTGGTGCACGATTTCCCCATAAGAATCAATGGGGGAGAGCCGGCAGAAAAACAACTTAACACCTGCAAAAAATCTTTATTTTTTTATATATATATATATATTTATTTATATATTTATATTTATTTTAACTAGGTAGAATAGTTACTAAATAGTTATTAACTATTTAATAACTACCTAGTTAAAATAAAGACAAATTTACCTGTAAAATAAAACCTTACCTAAGTTACAATTACACCTAACACTACACTATAATTAAATTAATTCCCTAAATTAAATACAATTAAATACAAATAAATAAAATTATCTAAAGTACAAAAAAACCCCCACTAAATTACAGAAAATAATAAACAAATTACAAGATTTTTAAGCTAATTACACCTAATCTAATTCCCCTAACAAAAAAAAAAAAAACTAAATAAAAAAAAGCCCTACCGTACACTAAATTACAAATAGCCCTTAAAAGGGCCTTTGCAGGGCATTGCCCCAAAGTAATCAGCTCTGTAAAATAAGTACAAATCCCCCCAACATTAAAACCCACCACCCACACAACCAACCCTACTCTAAAACCCACCCAATACCCCCTTAAAAAACCTAACACTAACCCCTTGAAGATCACCTTACCGGGAGAAGTCTTCACCCAACCGGGCCGAAGTCCTCAACGAAGCCGGGAGAAGTCTTCATCCATGCCAGACGGTATCTTCTATCTTCATCCATCCGGCGTTGAGCGGGTCCATCTTCAAGACATCCGGCACGGAGCATCCTCTTCCATCGAAGTCTTCTTACTAAATGACAGTTCCTTTAAGTGACGTCATCCAAGATGGCGTCCCTTCAATTCTGATTGGCTGATAGAATTCTATACTATCAGCCAATAGGATTGAGCTGGCATTCTATTGGCTGATTGGAACAGCCAATAGAATGTCAGCTCAATCCTTTTGGCTGATTGGATCAGCCAATAGGATTGAAGTTCACCCAAATTGATGCCTGTGGAAACAGCTAGCTGAGCTGAGAAACGCGTTGCAATCTGTTACAACATTTGTTTTTATTTCAATTTGTGTGAATTTAAACACCCTTTGCTTTTAATACTTTTGTAATAAATGTATGTTGTATTATATGGAAGCCTGAGTCTGATTTACTTATTCAACCACCTGGAATCCCTGAATCCCAACATTCTATTGCAGGATCAGTGTCGCTGGGTCTCTGTGAGTCCCTAGCTTGCGTCACTTAGCACACTTGTGCTGTTCTCCTTGTGAGTATTATTTCACTACAAGATCTGTTTTATTCCACCACCATCTCAGTGTTGCACTAGGAGGCGCCCTCTTTTTTGTGATTGTTTTCTCACAGATTCCTGATTGTTGTCGATTATTCATGAGAGGAGCTGCCCACATCTTTCGAATCAGTTCCATTTAGAATTATAATCACTGATGAATTTCAACCACTGTCGAATACATCTGGATAATCCAGAACACCTGGACTTGTGATATAAGCTCTTACAAAGACTCAGTTAAGAATGTTATCTATAACTGCATGTTATGATTGTATGGTTGTATTATATGCTATTTATCAACATCCATTATATGATTATAGACTGATTTACAAATATTAGTCCATTATAGTCATATCACCTATATAGTCATATTACCACTAGATAGATCCACACTACCATCATTATTATTCTATTGGTATTGTTATAGCGCCCCCTAGGGTTGGACACCCTCAGTGTCACAACAGTTGTTTGTGTGTTCACTTATATGCATAAAAGCAAACTTTGTGCAGCCTCATGAAATTTTAAGATTGCATTATTATGTATAACGGATGCTAAACAATTAATAGACATTGGTTTTATTGGGCTTTGATGTGGTGTATCAAGCTGAGGTACAGAAGATGTAACAGGCAAGAAGAATAGAAACATGCTAGTCTCAGAACTTAGTCTACATTCAATGAAACTAGAAAAGTAGGTCAGCAAAGAAATGTGGGTAAGTCCAAGAACAAAGTGAAAAAAAAGAGCAAAGTACATGATTAAGCTCATAGTAAAGAATTGATCTGAGGTCTGGAAAGCTGTATTTGAGGAGTAATCCATACATTCAATAACCAGAAACATTTGGTAAAAGGAGTAAAGAAACAGTTACTCAAACATAGACTACTGTGTAATTTTTGAAGTCAGCAAGGAGTTCAGGCTTGAATATCTTTAGGTAATTTGCATTTGTGTAATTGCATAACTAACCATAATAGTACAGTACAATCCTTACCAAATGTATATTAATTCATTACAATGACCCATCCCCACAAAAACACAATTACTGGCACTCCATATTGCTTTGTATTGTATTGTCACACACCTCAAATTCATACCAAACCACCATGATAATGTTTAAGCACCAGCACTATGGCCTGTACAGCTCACACTTTTACACAACAATGCAACCAAATATACACCGAGTCTCTTGACAATGCACTAAACATTGACATTCCAGTGTATATAGCATTGAAACTGCAGTCACAAGTCTCCCTAATTTTTATTGTTGCCTCTAGCAAAAACATATACAAAATCACTATCAGTTGTGTGTCAATGCAAAAGATTAATTTCCTTGGATTTGCTGCATATATGAAAAGGCTGTAAATACCATGCCTTCACAAGAAATCAAATGTACTTTTCCCACTTTAGCACGATTCCTGTTTAAAAATGTGATAACTGTTTTTTTTTTTCTTTTTGAGGCACTTTTGAGGCCTGAAAAAGCTATGCAATGTATATCAACATATTTACATGTAAGATGTTAAAAATATATCAACTAGGATTTGATATAGTTTACTAATTTTCCGTGAATTGAAAAAAAAAATACTCAAATATGCAATGCTTAAACATCATCAAGCCCATGCATTCAAGTTGATTATCATCAATATGCCTTTGCATTAATGATGAACAACCTTAATACTAAGATTAACTGTTCATAATTAAAAAGTGCATTATTTAGGCATGTTTCTTTCTGTTACTTTTTAGCTGGAATGTCAATCATAATATATGTTTTCCAAGGGCACCTATTTTATGTGCCTCTAAGCATGTATATACATTTTCAGAAAGATAGACAGAAAGAAAAATGGATGGGCAGACAGGCAAACAGACAGAAAGAAAGATAGATAGACAGACAGACAGGCAGATGGATGTATAGATGGGCAGACAGACATAAGAAAGAAAGAAAGAAAGAAAGAAAGATAGATAGATAGATAGATGATAGTATGTTTTCAATATCATACTATAATTGACATCTCAGTTTGATTTTTTTTTTAACTCTGGTTTAAAAGTCTAACGCCTAGATTTAGAGTTCTGCGGTAGCCGTCAAAACCAGCGTTAAGGGGTCCTAACGCTGCTTTTTACCGCCCGCTGGTATTTAGAGTCAGTCAGGAAAGGGTCTAACGCTCACTTTCCAGCCGTGACTTTTCCATACCGCAGATCCCCTTACGCCAATTGCGTATCCTATCTTTTCAATGGGATCTTCCTAACGCTGGTATTTAGAGTCTTGGCTGAAGTGTGCGTTAGAACTCTAACGACAAAACTACAGCCGCAGAAAAAAGTCATGAGTTAAGAGCTTTATGGGCTAACGCCGGTTTATAAAGCTCTTAACTACTGTGCTATAAAGTACACTAACACCCATAAACTACCTATGTACCCCTAAACCGAGGCCCCCCCAAATCGCTTCCACTATAATAAAATTTTTTAACCCCTAATCTGCCGACCGGACACCACCACCACCTACATTATCCCTATGTACCCCTAATCTGCTGCCCCTAACACCGCCGACACCTACATAATATTTATTAACCCCTAATCTGCCCCCCCCAACCTTACCTACACTTATTAACCCCTAATCTGCCGACCGGACCTCACCGCCACTATAAAAAATGTATTAACCCCTAAACCGCCTCACTCCCGCCTCGCAAACCCTATAATAAATTTTATTAACCCCTAATCTGCCCTCACTAACATCACCGACACCTAACTTCAAGTATTAACCTCTAATCTGCCGACCGGACCTCACCGCTACCATAATAAATGTATTAACCCCTAAAGCTAAGTCTAACCCTAACCCTAACACCCCCCTAAGTTAAATATAATTTAAATCTAACAAAATAAATTATTTCTTATTAAATAAATTAATCCTATTTAAAGCTAAATACTTACCTGTAAAATAAACCCTAATATAGTTACAATATAACGAATAATTATATTGTAGCTATTTTAGGATTTATATTTATTTTACAGGCAACTTTGTATTTATTTTAACTAGGTACAATAGCTATTAAATAGTTATTAACTATTTAATAGCTACCTAGTTAAAATAATTACAAAATTACCTGTAAAATAAATCCTAACCTAAATTACAATTAAACCTAACACTACACTATCAATAAATTAATTAAATAAACTACCTACAATTACCTACAATTAAATAGACTAAACTAAATTACAAAAAACAAACAAACACTAAATTACAAAAAATAAAAAAGATTACAAGAATTTTAAGCAAATTACACCTACTCTAAGCCCCCTAAAAAAATAACAAAGCCCCCCAAAATAAAAAAATGCCCTACCCTATTCTAAAATAAAAAGCGGAGCGGGTTCATCTTGAAGCAGCTGACGCGGAGCCATCCTTCCTCACCGACGGACTAACGACGAATGAAGGTTCCTTTAAATTACGTCATCCAAGATGACGTCCCTCGAATTCCGATTGGCTGATAGGATTCTATCAGCCAATCGGAATTAAGGTAGGAAAAATCTGATTGGCTGATTGAATCAGCCAATCAGATTCAAGTTCAATCCGATTGGCTGATTGGATCAGCTAATCAGATTGAGCTCGCATTCTATTGGCTGATCGGAACAGCCAATAGAATGCGAGCTCAATCTGATTGGCTGATTGGATCAGCCAATCGGATTGAACTTGAATCTGATTGGCTGATTCAATCAGCCAATCAGATTTTTCCTACCTTAATTCCGATTGGCTGATAGAATCCTATCAGCCAATCGGAATTCGAGAGACGCCATCTTGGATGACGTCATTTAAAGGAACCTTCATTCGTCGTTAGTCCGTCGGTGAGGAAGGATGGCTCCGCGTAGGCTGCTTCAAGATGGACCCGCTCCGCTCCGGATGGAAGAAGATAGAAGATGCCGCCTGGTTGAAGACTTTGGAGGACCTCTTCTTGCCGGATAGGATGAAGACCTCGGACCCTCTGGAGGACCTCTTCTTGCCGGATTGGATGAAGACGGATCGGTGATACCCGGCTGGGTGAATACAAGGTAGGGAGATCTTCAGGGGCTTAGTGTTAGGTTTTTTAAGGGGGGTTTGGGAGGGTTAGATTAGGGGTATGTGGGTGGTGGTTTTTCAGGCAAAAGAGCTGATTTCTTTGGGGCATGCCCCGCAAAAGGCCCTTTTAAGGGCTGGTAAGGTAATAGAGCTGTTAACTTTTTATTTTAGATTAGGGTAGGGCATTTTTTTATTTTGGGGGGCTTTGTTATTTTTTTAGGGGGCTTAGAGTAGGTGTAATTAGTTTAAAATTCTTGTAATCTTTTTTTATTTTTTGTAATTTAGTGTTTTGTTTTTTTTGTAATTTAGTGTTTGTTTTTTTTGTAATTTAGTTTAGTTGATTTAATTGTAGGTAATTGTAGGTAGTTTATTTAATTAATTTATTGATAGTGTAGCGTTAGGTTTAATTGTAACTTAGTTAGGATTTATTTTACAGGTAATTTTGTAATTATTTTAACTAGGTAGCTATTAAATAGTTAATAACTATTTAATAGCTATTGTACCTAGTTAAAATAAATACAAAGTTGCCGGTAAAATAAATATAAATCCTAAAAAAAAAAAAAAAATTGTAGCTATATTAGGGTTTATTTTACAGGTAAGTATTTAGCTTTAAATAGGATTAATTTATTTAATAAGAAATAATTTATTTCGTTAGATTTAAATTATTTTTAACTTAGGGGGGTGTTAGGGTTAGACTTAGCTTTAGGGGTTAATACATTTATTATAGTAGCGGTGAGCTCCGGACGGCAGATTAGTTGTTAATACTTGAAGTTAGGTGTCGGCGATGTTAGTGAGGGCAGATTAGGGGTTAATAAAATTTATTATAGGGTTTGCGAGGTGGGAGTGAGGCGGTTTAGTGGTTAATACATTTATTATAGTGGCGGCGAGGTCCGGTCAGAAGATTAGGGGTTAATAAGTGTAGGAAGGTAGCAGCGACGTTGGGGGGGGCAGATTAGGGGTTAATAAATATAATGTAGATGTCGGCGACATTGGGGGCGGCAGATTAGGGGTTCATAGGGATAATGTAGGTTGCGGCGGTGTACGGAGTGACAGATTAGGGGTTAATAATAAAATGCAGGGGTCAGCGATAGCGGGGGTGGCAGATTAGGGGTTAATAAGTGTAAGGTTAGGGGTGTTTAGACTCGGGGTACATGTTAGGGTGTTAGGTGCAGACTTAGAAACTGTTTCCCCATAGGAAACAATGGGGCTGCGTTAGGAGCTGAACGCTGCTTTTTTTTTTCAGCTCAAACTGCCCCATTGTTTCCTATGGGGGAATCGTGCACGAGCACGTTTTTCAAGCTGGCCCCTACCGTAAGCAACGCTGGTATTGAGAGTTGAAGTGGCGGTAAATTATGCTCTACGCTCCCTTTTTGGAGCCTAACGCAGCCCTTCAGAGAACTCTAAATACCAGAGTTATTTAAAAGGTGCGGGGGGGGTGACTCTGGAGGAAGCCGGTGGGAGGAGTTCAGGTGTAAGGTCAGAGAGACACCTGCTCTGTATCTCCTAACGCGCTATTGGCAGCGGGAAAGCGTGCTGAACACCCCTGGCCTGGGGCGGCTCAAGCAAGCAAGTTATACTCAGCTATCGGCTCCTCCAAAAGTGCTAAGACATCACACTTACGCTTACAGATTGGATACATGGCTTTGAAATTATGACAAAGTATCAAAAGAAGTAAAGACATATCACAGATCTTATTACTGCCTGATCCTGGGAAACAAAAAAGCCAAAAAGCTAAGAGCTCTCCTGGTAGAGCAGCAGAACGATATATAAACGTTACACTCTGTTTGTCTCCTAGTCGGGACTCTAATACCAAGAAACAAGGCAACTATTGAGAGGCTTTCCTGAGCACCGGACGTGGGCGCTCACAGACACAGAGACTGCTGCGGTAGTGGTTCGTGATTTGCCCGGAGCAGACTGACCTAGCGGTTGATCACTGGAATGAGAGCCTGTGTGACCGGGCTAAACTGACCTGCTGGGGACTGTGTCCGGCGGGGTACCTCTGGCTGGTGGTCCACTCCTTTCCGGCTTCACATAGCCCCTCTTCTGCGGTTGGGCACCTGATACGGCGGAGTGATACTCCCTCTGGACCTTCTGAGACAGCTCACCGCAAGACGCGGCTCCTGTGGATCACCTGACCGGGACATCTGACTCCTGAAGGTGCGGCGCTGATCTGCGCTGTGGGAGCACTACCCGAGAAGCGGCACATTTGGTGTTTGCCTGCCCGTGTTTCAAGAGGAGGGCTGGAATACCACCTGCAGCACTTGTTTTTCCTTCAACTCCTTTATCTTTCCCCACCGATGTTGCGTGGAGAGGTAAAGAACCAAGAACCCCATTTAAAGAAGCCCCCTAGAGAACTTTAACCGCTGGAGACACATTATACCCTAAAGGACCAGGGTCAGGTACTATCTTATTATACCCCAGAGCTATTCTTTTACAATACACGAATGCTTTTTGCTAGCTCTGGCCGGTGGGATCACTGACCACTTTACTTCAGTAAAAACTTAAATCACATACCAATACAAAGTGACTGGAGAACTGAACGTTGTAACATATCTAATTCTACTAGCTGTTGAAAACTGACACAATTGTATACATAGATAGGGCTGCTGCCAAACTGCTTAAATAGAACATGCAACAGAATGGCGTAATCTATCAGTGACTCTGATTATACACCCTTTTTAGTTTAGACTGCTTTTTTTTTTTTTTTTTTTGCCTAAATAAGATTTTTGTCTGCATATGGGCCCATTTGCACGTCTGTGTATATGAGTTAGGGTATATGTGGGCACTTATGGGTCCTATATTATTAGGTCTAATCCTACAATGTAATTCTATTCTTCAAAATAGTCACTTTTTACCTGTGTATGACTACCATCTGTTGAATTGAAAATATTATTGCTCAAGATAGCACTGCTTAAAAGCATAACGGTATATACTCTAAAAAATACTCTACTTTTTCCCCTGAGATATTTAAAGTACCTAAGATAAGTAAAATATTCTAGGGTGGATACAACCCTAGGCGAAGGGGAAATAAAGCAGAGAGCAGGAGAAAAGGGATAAGAAAAATTATCTTTGCGAGCCTGAAACTAATTAAAAAATTGCTACTGACAACAGAGAAATCACAGCACAAAATTTATTTAATTTATCACTCCCCTCACACTCACTCCCGTCACTGAGTTTTTTTGGGGGGTTTTTTCCACACAATCACTATTGCATGGATACATTTTTCACCACACATACTAAAACACCTCCCTCCACTATGGCTGGGAGGCAGAGAGAAAAAAGAAATAATAAAACCACACCAGAAATCACAACAGACACCTCTCCCGCTAGCACAAATATGTCACAGATAAGAGAGACTATAGACTTGCAAACTTTAGTTATACAGGTTTCTGAAGCCCTTTCACCTAAATTTGACACCCTTAAAGCCGAAATAAAACAAGACATACACGCATTGGTAACTGAAGTTCGCCAGTTCTCAAACAGATTAGGAGAAGCTGAACAAAGAATTTCTGACTTAGAAGATAATGTGACAGCCCACAATAGCAAGTTAGACACTATAAACTCTAATCTTACAAAATTTCAGCTAAAATTGGAAGATATTGAGAATCGGGCTAGACGAAATAATTTCAGAATCATTGGTATCCCTGAAGAAAAGCAATATGAGGATCTTGACAAATTTGTAACAATAACACTGCCACACTTATTGCAAATTCCTCAATCACACCCAAGGATAGTTATAGAGAGAGTGCATAGATTAGGAAGACAAATGGCAGAGAGCAAAAATCCCAGACCTAGACCAGTCATAGCCAAAGCCCTTAACTATCAGGATAAACTTTTATTACTGCAGTACTTCAAAAAAAATCAACCTATATTTCTGGATGGAGCTAAAATTATGCTTTTCCAGGATTTCTCTGCAGAAACATCTGCCAAAAGAAGGGACCTGGCCCCGCTATGCACCAAGTTAATAAATCAAGGTCACCGAGCCACTATTATTTATCCAGCAAAGTTGAAAATAATAATTAACAACAGCACACATTTTTTTGAGTCAGCTAGAGAAGCAGAAACATTTATATCAAAACAACTTCCCTCAGAACAAGCTAAGATTTCAATCTAGTAGAGAGGAACTGGCATTTATCTACAGCTGGATATTATCAATATAGATGGCTATGAGATGTATAATATTCACACACGGCTTAGATCATAGTTCCTACATTTTTCAATGGTTTTTGTTATATGTTGGGGTGTCTTGTCATGTCTTGTGTTTTTTTTTTTTTTTTTGTGTTACCCTATTCTTTTCCTCTCTTTTATATAATGTTTGAATGATTGATATAATAAACGGTTTTAAATTGACCTCTTGGAATATTGGGGGTATCACATCACCTATCAAACGCAAAACAATAATAGCACAGTTAAGAAAAATTTGGACAGACATCGCATTTTTGCAGGAAACTCACCTTAAAATGCAAGAGGTTCTTAAACTTAAGTGCTCTTGGGTGAATGAAGTACTTGCGTCGCCCAGTACCCAAAGGAAGGGAGGGGTAGCGATTCTACTCGGTAAAAAGATAAAATACCAGGTTCTCCATACTAACTCAGATCCAGAAGGGAGGTTCTTAATGGTGAAAATTAAAATTGACCAAATACTCTACACATTATGTAACATATATGCTCCAAATGTATTTAGTTTCCCCTTTTGGGAAAAGCTTCAAGCAAATTTATTGTCCTATACAGAAGGCTTTTTGATATTAGGCGGGGACTTCAACATGGCACCGCAATTTCCCCTAGATAGGTTAAGGCATAAGAATTCCTCTCTCAGAACCAAAAGGGACAACTTAGAAGCCAAAATGTTTCTCAAACTTTTTCAGAATCTCCGTCTTAGAGATATATGGAGGTCACATAATCCAGAGTCCAGGGACTTTACTTGCCTCTCTAAGGCGCACAAGTCACTGTCAAGAATTGACTTGATTCTTATAGATGAGAGATTATGCAAAGTAAAATTAGATGTTAAAATTTTACCTATCTGCATATCGGATCATGCTCCAATCCTCTTAGAGTTCTTCCCGAGCAATCCTACTTCAAGATACTCCAGATTTGTTTTTCCCACTTATCTTGCTTCGGATCTTAAATTTAAAAATTGGCTAAACACTAAGTTCCAGGAATTCTCTTCCTTTAACAAAGAATACATTAATCGTCCCATAATGTTTTGGGAAGCCGCTAAGGCGGTTTTGAGAGGAGAAATTTTAGCTTATTCTATGAACAGGACAAAAAAATTTAAGCTTAGAGAAAGAGAAATTATAAGATCTGTTTCTAATTCTTATAACTCCTACCTATTAGAAAAAACACCTAGAAATTGGGCAAAATATACCCAAGCGTTAAAGGAAAGAGACTCTTTTCTTTTACTTAAGGCTACACAGAAAGATCTGAAATTCCAAGCCAAACTTTATAGGCATGGGAGCAAATCAGGAAAACTGCTAGCAAAATTAGTAAAAAGAGATAAGTGCTCATCAGTGATAGATTCATTACAGGGAGAAGATAAGACAATAACATCTTCAGAAGATATAATTAATTCCTTTGTTGAATATTATCAGGACATATACTCTTTGAAAACCTCAAATTTACAGGTACGGGAATCTTTTTGGGATAAAATCACATATAATTTGGTATCGGCAGATCTAGTTGAAGTGCTCAATCTTCCCATAACTGAGCCCGAGATTTCAAAAGCAATTCTTGATCTCTCTTTAAACAAAGCCTCGGGCCCCGATGGTTTGCCTAACAAATTTTATAAAATACTTGCCAAATCAATATCACCTCATTTACTTTCTTTATATAATGAGATTTATATAAAAGGCATTATTCCCCCACCCAGTTTTTCTGCTTCATTTACAACCTTAATTCTTAAACAAGGGAAAGAGCCTGATAGAAAGGAATCATACAGGCCGATAGCATTATTAAATACCAATTATAAAATTTTGTCCTCCATTATAGCAGATAGGCTCCAACTACTTCTCCCCAGTATCATACATAAAGATCTGGCAGGGTTTATGTCTAAACGAAATTCGTCAGCAAAGATCAGGGAACTTTTTTTAACTATAGATTATTTTAACAAGAAAGGGGAGAGGGAGGGGGAGAGATGCGCCCCGGACGCTGCAATCATTGCAATTGACGCGGAGAAAGCATTTGATTCTGTTCATTTTGATCATTTGTTACACTCTCTTCATCAATTTGGTTTACAAGGTAATTTTTTTCAATTTTATTGATAATCTATATAAAACAGCTTCTACTCGAATATTAGTTAATGGTTTAACTTCTTCAAATATTTTTCTTAAGAGAGGTACTCGTCAGGGGTGTCCTCTCTCCCCCCTCCTTTTCAATATCTCAATTGAGCCCTTTGCCTTATACATCAGACAACATCTTGATGGTATTAGGATTGGTGAGAAAGAGATGAAATTAGCTCTATATGCTGATGACATCTTAATTTATACATCTAAAACATAAATTAACGTCCCTAAACTTATATTAATCATAGAACAATTTGGGGCTTTTTCTGGTCATAGAGTAAACATGTCGAAATCCGAATTATTATGGATTAACCAATCCAAGGACTCTATGGGTAATATTCCATTTAAAATAGTGACCAACTCCTTTAGATACCTTGGTATCATGATCTCTTCCAATCCAGATACGTGGTATAATCTTAACATACCTCCGGTATTGAATAAAATTAAAGAAAACCTGAAAAACTGGCAGAAACTTCCTCTATCATTGTCGGGTCGTATTGCCCTATATAAAATGGTTTGCCTTCCGAAGATATTATACTCCTTTGGTTCTTAAAGGTAAAGATGTTTTATTATTTAACGTTGTACTTAGAAAATTTATTTGGCAGAATAAAAAGCCCAGAATCTCGCTAACTAAATTGTCCCTTCCTAGAGAGTATGCGGGGCTAGCCTTGCCAGATATTAAACTTTATAATCTTGCCTTTTTGACCCGCTTGATCTTGGACTGGAAGTCAGAAAGAGACTATGTTACTAACAACGAATTGGAAAAAAATATTCTATACCCACTTACCCCTTTAGCTCTACTTCATTGCACTAGAAGCGCTCTACCGAAAGAGGTGAAAAAAATGAAAACAATGTTCAATCCTTTATTAGCCTGGTGGAGAGTGTGTAATATCCTCAATATCGAACAAGGAGTATCTAATCATATGCCAATAGTAGGTAACCCTCAATTTCAAGCGGGTCTTAATTTGTCCCCTTTCCAGAGATGGGAGGCACTAGGTTTGGGGAAAATGTATCAATTGTTGGATTTTGAAAGGATATGTATAAAAACTTTTGGTATTCTGAGAGAGGAGTTCAAATTATCCCATAAAGAGTTCTTCGCCTACCTACAAGTAAGACACTTTGCCCTAAACTTAGTCGATAAATTTGGTTGGACTTGGTCATTGGGAAATATAGAGAAATGGCTAATCTTAGCTAAAAATGGCCTAACATCAGTTTCCCCCATATATCGAGACCTAAACTCCTCAAAAGGCAACTCCAGGTTGGAAAAATTACTTGATAATTAGGCGGTGGTTTTATCGCAGAACCTGGGGGATATTGAATTAATTCAATATTCACTATCTGAAGTCTCAAGAATTACTCTCTCCTCATCTTGGAGAGAATCCCATATAAGATTATTACTTATGACTTATTTTACTCCTGAAAAAGCTGTGCGCTGCAAGAACACTGAATTTAATTTATGCCCCAGATGTTCCTTACCATCGGCCAATCTTCTGCATATGCTTTGGATTTGTCCAAAAATTCAACAGTTTTGGCTGAAGGTACAATATTGGCTTAATACATTAGGAATTTCCCCTTTGACCCTCTTGCCAGTACACATTATTTTCCTATGGAAAGAACCGGAAGATCGACTAGTAAATACTAAAATAGTTAACTTAGCTATTTTAGCAGCAAGATACCTAATCTAAAAAAAATGGAAAAATAGGTCAGCCCCCAGTATCCAAGAGGTCAAAAACTGCCTTAAAAAACAATGTATCTTGGAACAAATAGACACCAATCTGGAAGAAGAAAGGGATATTATTTTGTTTTTCAGAAAGTGGTCTGTTTTTATTAGATCTTTTCCCTTTTTTTAAAAATTGACAGTTTAATATATCCATTCAGAAATACTGAACTGGTTTTGCTTGGCCTTTGGTAATAATTTTTTGTTGTTGTTGTTGTTGTTTAGTGTGTCCTGATGAGTGTTGTAATGATTATGTCGAATCGTAATTGTCTTTTGTCAAGGGGGGGGATATAGAAAACGGAAAAATGTATTTCAACAATTAATGATGAAGTTCGAGGAATATCGGACTGAAACCATATGTTAAGATCAACAGAGGTTGAAAGCTCTCAATTTTTATAGAAGGGGTTTATTCTTTTTTTATTGTTTTTCCTTTGTTTTTCGGTTTTTCTTTTTTTTTAGGCACATCAAGATATGAAATGTATATCATTGCTGGGTTTCTAATTATTTGCCTTGCCCTTTTTTTATGTTGTTTCCTCTGAAATTGTATGAAATCTTATAAGTCTGTTGAAATACAATAATAAAGAGAAGAAAAAAAAAAGGTGCGGGGGGAAAAAAACATGCGTAGCTAACGCACCCCTTTGGCCGCAAAACTCTAAATCTAGGTGTCATATTCTTACAAAAGTTGTTTTTAATGTCTATCTGTGTAGGTGTGGGTCATTTTTAGCTCTTAGTCTTAAACAGAAGAAATGTTGATTTCTGCGAGCTGTAGTTTGAGACATACTCTTGCACAGACATGTAATACCTTGTATTCAGAATTTTCAAAGCTTTTATTGTACAAAAGACTCAGGATTCTACAACTGTTTGTACTAATGAAATTGCTATTTTGTACATATATTACCTCTGATAATCTTAAATTAGAAGATGTGACCATTTACTGAAAAACAACAGTTTGTGGTGGAAGTAAATTCCCAAATAATTGTACAAGAAAATATGCCATCAAGCAATTGATGTGGCAATGCTTCCAGGTGGGTTTTATAACACTTTTTGAGTATAGAGTAAATCAGCCTAGACAAATATATTTAGTAAAGGTAATAAAAATTACAATTTTCAAACATAGATTTTGACATTTATTTTATATTGTGCAATTGTTAGATTCCTTAGTAGTAAATTATTTTAATCTCTTTACAATTTCTTAATGCCAATTTAATAAAAATAGTTTTTAATTTTAAGGACTTTTTAGTGCTCTCAATTTTTGTTATCTAAAATAAATTGTTATATTATAATAATGATGATTATTATTTGTATTATTATTATTATTACTCCTCTATTAATGCGGCACAGATGCTCTTGGCAGATACAATACCTCTGCTTCAGATAATATTCCATGTCTCCTCTCCAGTGCCAGTTAATTGAGGCTTTTTGCCATTTTGCTGTCACACAATTGAGCATATTGCCATGCATTGTTAAATTCCACTGGAGCACTACTGGTGCTACTTAAGATCAATGTAGATGCCTCTAAGACACTTGGTTGTTCTCATCACTACTTGTTTGTGTATCCATCTGACCTTTACTTATTCTTGTTTTATATCCATTGCTGTAGATTGTCCTGCTAGTCATCCCTAATTCTGTGTCCCGATTATATCTCCCCTGTGTCCTTTGGGCCTTTACTCCCTTGAATCTTATTGGCCATTACTGCCCGATGTCCGGCTAGAAATTATTGCCGTTGTCTTGCCATTCTAATTGACCACAGTAGTAGAGACATGATAAATAACAAAAAAAGATTTTTTATGGCCCTTAATAGAACAATAATAAAAGATTTCTTACATAAATACCATTTAAAGGCTTATTTATTTTGTATGCAAATTGTTTGCAGTGTAATGCTTAATTGTTGATACATTCTTTATATACTGTACATATAACAAATATGTCCCCTTCCTCTTCCAAATCATTTAAATAGTGCTAATGAACTGGGCCGAGGAAACAATGTTTTTTAATTTAGAACAATTCATATATCAAATCTGCCTTATTACAATATATAGTCAATGGTTATTGGTAATATTACCTTAGATGTGACACTATCCTGACAGATTTGCATCTTCCATTTCTCTATATAATTCTGCAGTGATAAATATCAGCAATATGTGGAGGAATAGTGGTGACAAAGATTGCAGAGCATTATTTTTCACTAAAAGCAGATGTCAATGGCTTTGCTTTAGCCTTTAGACATTACTCATATAATCATGTCTGCTGGATCATTTCTTAGTAGGTTCATTGTAAGGGAGTATGAATTTAAATATATTCCTGCTATAATCAAAGAAAAACTGGCCTTCATACTTCATACTTGCTTTGCTTCAGCAGCTTCTCTCTATTATTGTTTGTTATGTCAATATAACGGTTGTGTTCTCCAGTATCCTATAAGTTTTCCAGATACATCCTTTACCTATAATCTCTCGATATTGCTTAAATGTAGTTATTTGCTTTCTTAGTGTACTGTTTTTTTATGTTGCACCATATCCTGCCTCAATTAAACACACTCATGTACACCTCCCTGTTGTTTCTCTCCTAAGCATTTCCTCATATAGGGATAGATTGAGAGTGGTGCGCTAACTGTGGCAAGCAAGCGATATGGGGAATTTTGCAGCTCTTTGCGCATATTATGAGTTGAAAGTAAACACATTCTCTTTAGTGCAATCAACTTTAATGAGCGTTGAGTTAGCATGACTTAAGAGCTCTGGTTAACTCTTATATGAGACAAAAAATGATACAACACACTTTAAAATCACACATAAGAGTACAGTTACATCCATAATAAACCCACCTAATAAAGATTATTGAATAAATAATTGCATACAAAGTTATATAATTTATGTAAGAACTTACCTGATAAATTCATTTATTTCATAGTGGCAAGAGTCCATGAGCTAGTGACGTATGGGTTATACACTCCTACCAGAAGGGTGCAAAGTTTCCAAAACCTCAAATGCCTATAAATACACCTCCCACCTCACCCATACCTCAGTTTAACAAATAGCCAAGTATTGAGGTGTAAAAAAAGAAGTAAAAGGCATACAAAAATAGGAACTGGAAAAATAATGTACTTTATACAAAAAATCATAACCACAAAAAAATAGGGTGGGTCTCATGGACTCTAGCCACTATGAAAGAAATGAATTTATCAGGTAAGATCTTACATAAATTATGTTTTCTTTCATGCAAGTGGCAAGAGTCCATGAGCTAGTGACATATGGGATATAATACCCAAGATGTGGAAGTGCACAATTCACTAGAGAGGGAGGGATAAAATAAAAACAGCTATATCCGCGGAGAAATTAAATCCAAAAAAATAATTAATTTTTTTTTTTAATTTCAAAATACTCAAATCAAAAGCACTAGAATCAAACTGAGACAGCTGCCTAAAGAACCTTTCTACCAAAGGCTGCTTCTGAAGAAGCAAACACATCAAAATGGTAACATTTTGTAAATGTATGCAAAGAAGACCAAGTTGCTGCTTTGCAAATTTGATCAACTGAAGCTTCATTCTTGAAAGCCCAAGAAGTGGCAACTGATCTAGTAGAATAAGCTGTAATTCGCTGAGGCAGAGACTGCCCCACCTCCAAATAAGCTTTGTGAATCAAAAGTTTTAACCAAGAAGCCAGAGAAAAAGCAGAGGCTTTCTGACCTTTCCTGGAACCAGAAAAATATCAAATAGACTACAAGTCTTTCTGAAATCTTTAGTAGCCTCTACATAATATTTCAAAGCTATTACCACATCCAAATAATGTAAAGACCTTTCAAGAGTATTTTTAGGATTAGGACACAAGGAAAGAACAACAATTTCCCTATTAATGTTGTTAGAATTCACAACTTTAGGCAAAAATGTAAACAAATTCCACAAAACAGCTTTATCTTGATGGAAAATCATATAAGGAGACTCACAAGAGAGAGAAGACAATTCAGAAACTCTTCTAGCAGAAGAGATAGCCAAAAGAAATAACACTTTCCAAGAAAGTAATTTAATATCCAGAGAATGCATAGGCTCAAAAGGAGAAGCCTGTAAAATCGTCAATACCAAATTGAGACTTCAAGGAGGAGAAATAGATTTAATAACAGGTTTGATACGAGTAAAAGGCTGAACAAAACAGTGAATATCAGGAAGCTTAGCAATCTTTCTATGAAATAAGAGAGAGAGAGCAGAAATTTGTCCTTTCAAAGTATTTGCAGACAACCCTTTATCCAAACCATCCTGAAGAAACCGTAAAATCCTAGGAATTCTGAAAGAATGCCAAGAATAATCATGGGTGGAACACCATGAAATATATGTTTTCTAAACCCGATGATAAATCTTCCTTGAAATGGACTTACAAGCCTGTATCATAGTGCTAATCACTCAGAGAAACCTCTATCACTAAGGCCTCTATTTATCAAGGTCTGGCGGACCTGATCCGACACTGCAGATCAGGTCCGCCACACCTCGCTGAATACGGCGAGCAATACGCTCGCCGTATTCAGCAATGCACCAGCAGCTCACAAGAGCCGCTGGTGCAAAGCCGCCCCCTGCAGACTTGCGGCCAATTGGCAGCCAGCAGGGGGGTGTCAATCAACCTGATCATACTCGATCGGGTTGATTTCCGCTGATGTCTGTCCGCCTGCTCAGAGCAGGCGGACAGGTTATGGAGCAGTGGTCTTTGTGACCGCTGCTTCATAACTTGTGTTTCTGGCGAGTATGAATTTTAGAGATTTGAGATCCTGATGGAAAACGGCCCTTGACACAGAAGGTCTGGCCTTAAAGAAAGTGGCCAAGGCTGGCAACTGGACATCCGGACAAGATCCACATACCAAAACCTGTGAGGCCATGCAGGTGCTATCAGAAACACATAAGATTGTTCCATTATGATCTTGGAGATCACCCTTGGAAGAAGAACCAGAGGTTGTTAAAACCAAGGAACTGATAAAGCATCCACTATCTCCACCTGAGGATCATTGGACCTGGAAAAGGTATCTGGGAAGCTTCTTGTTTAGACAAGAGGCCATCAGATTTATTTCTGGAAGACCCCACATCTGTACAAGATGAAAAAACACATCTGGATGGAGAGAACACTCCCCGGATGTAAAGTCTGATGGCTGAGATAATCCGCTTCCCAATTGTCTACACCTGGAATATTAATCGCAGAAATTTGACAAGAGTTGGATTCTGCCCAAGAACGTATCCTAACTTTCATTGCTGAAGGACTGCGAGTCCCTCCTTGATGATTGACATAGGTCACTGTGATATTGTCTGTCTGAAAATGAATGTAAAGTTCTCTCTTCAATAGAAGGCCAAGTCTGAGGAGCTCTGAAAATAGCACGGAGTTCTGAAATATTGATTGGTAACCTCGCCTCTTGAGGATACCAAACCCCTTGTGCTGTCAGAGACCTCCAGACAGTTTCCTAACCTGTAAGACTTGTATCTGTTGAGATCACAGTCCAGGAAGGATGAACAAAGGAGGCCCCTTGAACAATAAGGTGATGGTCTAAACACCAAGTTAGAAAGAGTTAAATGTTCGGATTTAAGTATATCAGTTGTGATATCTGAGTATAATGCCTGCATCATTGGTGCAGCATGCAAAGCTGTAGAGGTCTCATATGAAAACGAGCAAAGGTTGCTGCAGTCATGAGACCTAAAACTTCCATGCACATAGCCACTGAAGCGAATGATAAGAGACTGAAGGTTTAGACAAGCTGAAACCAATCTCAAACATCTCTTTTCAGTTAGGGATAGAGTCATGGACACTGAATCTATCTGGAAATCTATTGAGCTAGTACAAAATAAGGAAACACCACAATACCCTGCTCTCTGATTACAGATAGAAGGGCACCTAAAACTATTAAGAAAATTCTTGGTGCTGTTGCAAGGCCAAACGGAAGAGTGACAAATTGGTAATGCTTGTTTAGAAAAGAGAATCTCAGAAAACAATAGTGATCTGGATGAATCAGATTGTGAAGGTAAGCGTCCTGTAAGTCTATTGTGGACATGAAGTGACCTTGCTGAACAAAAGCCAGAATAGTCCTTATAGTCACCATCTTGAAAGTTGGGACTCTTACAAAACCATTTAAAGTTTTCAGATCCAAAATAGGTCTGAAAGAATTTTCCTTCATGGGTACAATAAATAGATTTGAATAAAAACCCCAATCCTTGTTCCTGCTGTGGAACTGGGAAAAATTACCCCTGAAAGTTCTAGATCTGAAACACATTTCAGAAAGACTTGAGCGTTTACTGGGTTTTTTGTTACATGGGTAAGAAAGAATCTTCCCAAAGGAAGTCTTATTTTGAATCCTTTTCGACACCCCTAAGAAATTATATTCTAAATCCACTGATTTTGGACAGAGTCTGTCCAAACTCTTTGAAATAGCTTTAGTCTGCCCCCTACCAGAAGAACTGGCTTGAGTGCCACACCTTCATATTGGTTTAGGGGCAGGATTTGGTTTCTTATAAGGCTTGAATTTATTCCAATTCGGAGATGGTCTCCAATTAAAGCCAGAGGCCTTAGGGGAAGGAGTGGTTTTCTGTTCTCTATTCTGACGAAAGTAACAAAAACTATTGGGAGCTTTAAATTTAACCTTAGATTTCTTGTCTTGGGGCAGAAAAACTCCCTTACCCCCAGTAACAGTGGAGATAATAGAAGCCAATTGTGAACCAAAAAGATTTTTACCTTGAAAAGAGAGAGATAATAATCTAGTTTTATACACAATGTCAGCATTCCAAGATTAAAGCCATAAAGTTCTTCTAGTTAGAATGGCTAAAGACATGGATTTGACATTGATCTTCCTAACATCAAATATAGCATCACAAATAAAATTATTTGCATGTTGAATAATTTGTTTTTTTAGATAATTCAGAATCTGAAGACAACTGCTGTGCTAAACTGTCCAGCCAGAAAATAGAAGCAGCAGCAACATCAGCCATAGATATAACAGGTCTAAAAATATAGCCAGAATGAAAATATGCTCTTCTTGGATAAGATTCAAGCTTCCTATCTAAAGGATCCTTGGCTACAGGTAAGGTAAAACATACAATTTCTTAAACCTAGAAGAAGGGTTAAAAGAGGTACCTGGCTTAGACCATTCTTTAGCAATCACATTAGAGATAGCGTCAGGAATAGGAAATACTTCAGGAGTAATAACAGTAGTCTTAAATACAGAATTTAGACAATTACTAGATTTATCATCAGGAGATTTAGACTCCTCAATACCCAAAGTTAACAAAACTTCCTTTAAGAGAGAACAAATATATTATAACTTAAGAAAAAAAGATTTGTCTATATCAATCTCTGACGTGGCCTCTTCTGAATCAGAGGAGACCCCATCAGTAGAGTATACATCAGTATGCTGAAGGTCAGAACTTAATTCATTCAGTTTAGGAAAACGTTGCAAAAACCTTTTACATTTATTTGAAGGCAAAATAGCAGTCATTGCCTTCTCTATAGCTGTATCAATAAAATATTACATGTCTGCAGTAATGCTATGTGCATTTAGACTGAGATGGAATAACAGTGTGTGTATTTTACTCATAGATATAGTTAACATTTTTTTTTTATTTTTTTTTTATAATAAAACCTCAAAAATTATTTTATATAGATATACATTGTGATCCAGCACTAAGCACACAAAGCCAATAACCATTAATATTTGAAAGACCGCTAGGCGTGTTCATCTTATTGTGAGAAACTTTATATGTGGTGTGCGAGCCAGATATTGATAAGTAATAATACTTAAGTATTCTTATGAAAGTCTGATTTCTAATAAGAAGGATATATAATTACTCCATCGTACCCCTTTAGAAGGGAGGACCCCGAACACTAGTGAAGAAAAAGAGGAGGGAAAAAAAAAAAGATAGGGGGAGGAGGAAGTCAAAAGGATAGGGGGGGAAGTCAAAGGGGCAGAAGACAAAGTTGAGGGGTTGAGAGAAGCAGATGGTCTACTTAACTCGTTGGTACTATTTAAGTTAAAGGGGGCCTTATTTTCCTCCAAAGTTAATGAAAGAACAAAGTTTATGGAGAAGCGCTAAAAGAAGCTGAAGGTGCGGCAGTAAATCACAATGATGAATATGTAACTGGCTATGCCAAAGGATTTAATCAAACAATTAGATAGAATACATAATTGCAAAGATAGAATACATCAATGTAAAGAAATTAAAATCGGACGTCTCCAATACAATAAAAACACAGAAATGGACAAAAGCACAAAAGACAAATAAATGTTGTTGCCAATATGGTGATTAAGTCTCTGTATTATCTTAAATAGATTACATGGGCCCTTCGAAAATAAAAAATCACATCAATAAGGATCGGTTCCAGGTAAGATTCATATGTATTACCTTCTAGAGTTCAGTCTGTTGATCCGATAGCACCTCTGTGAGGCGTATGCGTGTCCTGTGACATCACCGGTCAGAGGTGTTGTCTCCAAGAGGAGATCCTATTGGTCAGGATCGCTGACAAACGGAGGTGCTATTGGATCAACAGACTGAACTCTAGAAGGTAATACGTATGAATTTTACCTGGAACCGATCCTTAATGATGTGATTTTTTATTTTCGAGGGGCCCATGTAATCTGTTTAAGATAATACAGAGACTTAATCACCATATTGGCAACAACATTTATTTGTCTTTTGTGCTTTTATCCATTTCTGTGTTTTTATTGTATCGGAGACGTCCGATTTTAATTTCTTTACATTGATGTATTCTATCTTTGCAATTATGTATTCTATCTAATTGTTTGATTAAATCCTTTGGCACAGCCAGTTACATATTCATCATTGTGATTTACTGCCGCACCTTCAGCTTCTTTTAGCCCTTCTCCATAAACTTTGTTCTTTCATTATCTTTTTTTCCCTATTGTTGGGGACTTTAGGGTTGGAGTAGTTTGGTGCTCTCTTGCGCACACTTCTTTTTATACATACTTTCCTCCAAAGTTCCCATGTTTGACAATGTAAGGAGATCTTATTTTTTGTGGTGAATATGGGGTTTTCCATTACTTCTAGATAATCCATGATTTTGATCAAGTCGTGCCAGTTGGGGATAGTGGTTTGTTTCCACTTACGTGCAATTATAAGCTTAATGGCCATCAGTAGATAAATGCTGAGGAGACCCACCGGGGAAAGAGGGAGCCCCACCCCAAGGTGAAACAGTGCTTTCTGTGGAGTTCGCCAGAGGTTCGGGTCCACTAAGGAACATCTGCGTGAGAGCATGGCCCATAAGGGCTGCAAGACAGGGCATTCCCACCATATGTGCGCCGGCGATCCTACCTGCCCACAGCCTCTCCAGCAAAGAGGAGAATTCACCGGGGATATTTTAAAAAATCGCAATGGAGTGATGTGCCATTGCATGCATATCTTGAGGTATAATTCCAGTAGCGTGACGCAGTGAGTTAACAATTTTTTTAAACAAGAGCCACATAATAGAGCTGAATAATATAGGTCAGCTTAATTACAACATACATACTTAGCTTTGTTAAATACCTTTTTAGGCAGCTCAAATCCGATTGTAACATCAGAGGCATGCTCAGTTTGAGACATAATTGCAAAAAACAAAATTAGAAAAAAATAAAAATAAATTAATAATGCAAATTTATATCCATGCTCCTATATATGATATATATATATATATATATATATATATATATATATATATATATATATATATACACTGTGTGCAGAATTATTAGGCAAATTAGTATTTTGACCACATCATCCTCTTTATGCATGTTGTCTTACTCCAAGCTGTATAGGCTCGAAAGCCTACTACCAATTAAGCATATTAGGTGATGTGCATCTCTGTAATGAGAAGGGGTGTGGTCTAATGACATCAACACCCTATATCAGGTGTGCATAATTATTAGGCAACTTCCTTTCCTTTGGCAAAATGGGTCAAAAGAAGGACTTGACAGGCTCAGAAAAGTCAAAAATAGTGAGATATCTTGCAGAGGGATGCAGCACTCTTAAAATTGCAAAGCTTCTGAAGCGTGATCATCGAACAATCAAGCATTTCATTCAAAATAGTCAACAGGGTCGCAAGAAGCGTGTGGAAAAACCAAGGCGCAAAATAACTGCCCATGAACTGAGAAAAGTCAAGCGTGCAGCTGCCAAGATGCCACTTGCCACCAGTTTGGCCATATTTCAGAGCTGCAACATCACTGGAGTGCCCAAAAGCACAAGGTGTGCAATACTCAGAGACATGGCCAAGGTAAGAAAGGCTGAAAGACGACCACCACTGAACAAGACACACAAGCTGAAACATCAAGACTGGGCCAAGAAATATCTCAAGACTGATTTTTCTAAGGTTTTATGGACTGATGAAATGAGAGTGAGTCTTGATGGGCCAGATGGATGGGCCCGTGGCTGGATTGGTAAAGGGCAGAGAGCTCCAGACCGACTCAGACGCCAGCAAGGTGGAGGTGGAGTACTGGTTTGGGCTGGTATCATCAAAGATGAGCTTGTGGGGCCTTTTCGGGTTGAGGATGGAGTCAAGCTCAACTCCCAGTCCTACTGCCAGTTTCTGGAAGACACCTTCTTCAAGCAGTGGTACAGGAAGAAGTCTGCATCCTTCAAGAAAAACATGATTTTCATGCAGGACAATGCTCCATCACACGCGTCCAAGTACTCCACAGCGTGGCTGGCAAGAAAGGGTATAAAAGAAGAAAATCTAATGACATGGCCCCCTTGTTCACCTGATCTGAACCCCATTGAGAACCTGTGGT
>NC_069504.1:442993142-443115642 GCF_027579735.1 Bombina bombina
GCTTCACAGGTTGCCACTGGAGTCCTCTTCCACTCCTCCATGACAACATCACGGATCTGGTGGATGTTAGAGACCTTGTATTCCCCCATATTCCGTTTGAGGATGTCCCACAGATGCTCACTAGGGTTTAGTTCTAAAAACATGCTTGGCCAGTCCATCATCTTTACCCTCAGCTTCTTTAGCAAGGCAGTGGTTGTCTTGGAGGTGTGATTGGGTTCATTATCATGTTGGAATACTGCCCTGCGTCCCAGTCTCTGCAAGGAGACTCTGCTTCAGTATGTCACAATACATGTTAGCATTCATGGTTACCTCAATGAATTGTAGTTCCCCAGTGCCAGCAGCACTTATGCAGGCCCAGACCATGACACTCCCACCACCATGATTGACTGTAGGCAAGACACACTTACCCTTGTACTCCTCACCTGGTTGCCACCCCACACGCTTGACACCAGTCTGAACCAAATACATTTATCTTGGTCTCATCGGACCACAGGACATGGTTCCAGTAATCCATGTCCTTAGTCTGATTGTCTTCAGCAAACTGTTTGCAGGCTTTCTTGTGCATCATCTTTAGAAGAGGCTTCCTTCTTGGATGACAGCCATGCAGACCAATTTGATGCAGTGTGCGGCGTATGGTCTGAGCACTGACAGGCTGACCCGCCACCCCTTCAACCTCTGCAGCAATGCTGGCAGCACTCATACGTTTATTTCCCAAAGACAACCTCTGGATATGACGCTGAGCACGTGCATTCAACTTCTTTGGTTGACCATGGCGAGGCCTGTTCTGAGTGGAATCTGTCCTGTGAAACTGCTGTATGGTCTTGCCTACCATGATGCAGCTCAGTTTCAGGGTCTTGGCAATCTTCTTATAGCCTATGCCATCTTTATGTAGAGCAAAAATTCTTTTTTTAGATCCTCAGAGAGTTTGTTGCCATGAGGTGCCATGTTGAACTTGCAGTGACCATGAGAGAGTCTGAGAGCGATAACACCAAATTTACCACACCTGATCCCCATTCACCCCTGAGACCTTGTAACACTAACAAGTCACATGACACCAGGGAGGGAAAATGGCTAATTGGACCCAATTTGGACATTTCCACTTAGGGGTGTACTCACTTTTGTTGCCAACGGTTGGGACATTAATGGCTGTGTGTTGAGTTATTTTGAGGGGATAGCAAATTTACACTGTTATACAGGCTGTACTTTTACTACTTTATATTGTAGCAAAGTGTAATTTCTTCAGTGTTGTCACATGAAAAGATATAATAAAATATTAACAAAAATGTTAGTGGTGTACTCACTTTTGTGAGATACTGTATGTGGCACAAGGGAATTTCACTGACTTCTCACCAGAGTTTAAAACAAATCTTCAAAAAACTATAAAGAAGCTTTTAGAGGCCATCCCCAAACTAAGTAAGTGTAAGCAAACATCAAGAGATGTACCTCACACTACATGTAATATGCAGGGTCCTATACACCAGGCTCAGTTACCTCCTCAGCTGAGTCTTTTTCTGAGGGTTCTGAGGGTGAAAACTCTTCTGAGGACCCTGAACCAGCAACTGAGACAGAGACTGATTCCACGTTTAGATTTAAAGTTTAGATTCAGGAGGTTTTCAATCATTTAGAACTATCAGAACTGAATACAGAGGATTCCAAGCCTGTAAATAAGTTGAATCCTGTAATTCTCATAGCTCTGGCGTGGCGCTGCAAAACTTGGTATGCAGACCAAATTCAGATGTCATCTTTTCCTCCATGGGCTCTTCCCCTAAGGAAATATTTGCTGTCTCAATGACCCTTGTATCATCCGTATCTTAAATCTAAATTTTACGTTATGGAGTTTTAATAACTAGTTCTCAAAAAGAGAGGTTTCTCAGATTCTGTTATCTTTACTCTACTGCAAGCCAGAAAGCCTGTCACACAGAGAATGTATCATGAGATTAGGAAAGTTTACTTAATTTGGTGTTATTCTAGATATTTCTCTTGGAAATCTTTTAGAATCCCCAGAATTCTTCAGTTCCTTCAAAATGGACTAGATAAAGGTTTATCGACTAGTTCTTTAAAGGTTCAGATTTTGGCATTGTCTGTTTTGTTTCACAAAAAGCTGGCTAAGTTGCCTGATGTTAAAACATTTGTGCAAGTCTTAGTAAGAATTCATCCTGTTGCTAGGCCCATGTATCCCCTTTGCAAATTTGAATCTGGTTATTTCTGTTCTCCAAGGTTCCCCCTTTGAACCTATGCATACTCTGGACCTAGTTATTGTCATGGTAGGTTCTTTTTCCTCTAGCCATTTCTTCTGCAAGAAGAGTTTCTGAATTATCAGCTCTGTCTTCTGATCACCCCTTCTTGGTCTTTCATCAAGCTAAAGTGATCCTCCAAACTAAATATGATTTTCTTTTGAAGGTAGTGCCTTGAGAAAATATTAATCAGGAAATTGTTGTTCCTTCACTGTGTCCAAAATACTTCTAACTATAAGGAGTGCATACTACACAATTAAAATGTTATCTCCAGGCTACTAAATATTTTAGACAGACTTCTAGCTTGTTTGTCCACTTTTCTGGTCTCAGAAATGGTCAAAAGTCTACAGTTGTGAGTTTGGCATCATTGTTAAAGCAGACTATTCATAAGGCTTAATTGGTTGAGGGAAAACCATCTTCAAAAAGAGTAACTGGTAATTCTACTAGGTCTGTATCTACTACTTGGGCCCTCAAAAATAATGCCTCCTTGGAACAGATTTGCAAGGCGGGCTACTTGGTCTTCTCTCCATACCTTTTCTAAATTTTACCATTTTGATATTTATGCTTCTTCCAAAGCTGCTTTTGACAGGAAAGTCCTTCGGGCCACAATGTCCAGCAAATAAGAACTGCCATCATTTTGTCCCACTTGTCCTTAACATGTACTCTCAGTTTGGTTATTATATCCCACATGTTATTGACACCTTTGGACTCTCATCATTTTACGAAAGAAAACAGAATTCATACTTACAGATACATTTCTTTCTTTCGGAATGATATTTAAACTAAGTGGGGAGAGGAGGTGGGGATTTGAAAAAAATATGAGAGCTAAATGAAAAAAAAATTATATCATGTGGAAAAGTAGTGCTTTTATTGCTATTTATTGTGCAAATTCTATTTGTAACATGAGAACATCCAGGAACTGGACCAAGTTTTTGCAGTTAGCAATGAAGGTTTGCTGCACAATCTTTTGGTGCTCTACAAATAATCGATAATAATAATAATAATAGTAATGTTTGGATTTGTTGGCATTTTTTAGCAGTTTAATTTTATGGTTAAAAGGAATATTTTGTGGGCTTCCCATCAGCTGTAATGGGTTGTAACAAATTTTGTCTCTAACAAAATTCTCTTCCAAATATTCGGTCAAACTGAATGTGCTGGTGACCGAAATTCTAAAGACCCGAATCGATCCAAAAACCTGAACCAAAATTTTTGGAAGAACCGAATTTTCCACCTGTGAACTTGTCTAGTTTATCATGGGGTCAGCTGATGGTTTGAAAATTGGGTTGATCACAATCTATCGGGTATCAGATTGCGAAAATATTTTTTTTTGTATCATTTGAATCTGGAGCCGAGTTTCTTATTTGATCACAATGCTATATCTATATTGGTTGTTAAAAACACACTGCAGCAACCATATTCTCAACTGAAAAGCTCACAAAAGCATTTAATAGCTACCTAGCTAAAATAAAGAGAAATTTACCTGTAAAATAAAAACTAACCTAAGTTACAATTACACCTAACACTACACTATCATTAAATGAATGAATCCTATTTAAAACTAAATACTTACCTGTAAAATAAATCCTAAGATAGCTAAAATGTAAATAATAATTACATTGTAGCTATTTTAGGATTTATATTTATTTTACAGGTAACTTTGTATTTATTTTAACTAGGTACAATAGTTATTAAATAGTTATTAACTATTTAATAACTATCTAGCTAAAAGAAATACAAAATTACAAGTAAAATAAATCATAACCTAAGTTACAATTAAACTTAACACTACACTATCATTAAATAAATTAAATACAAATACCTACAAATAAATACAAATAAATACACTAACTAAAGTACAAAAAATAAAAAATTAACTGTTACAAAAAATAAAAAAATAATTTACAAACATTATAAAAATACACCCCACCCCCAACATTAAAACCCACCACCCACATACCCCTACTCTAACCCAAACCCCCCTTAAATAAACCTAACACTACCCTCCTGAAGATCTTCCTACCTTGAGTCGTCTTCACTCAGCCGAGCTGAATTCTTCATCCAATCCGGGCGATGTCTTCATCCAAGCGTGGCTCTGAAGAAGTCCATCATCCGGCTGAAGTCTTCTATCAAGCGGCATCTTCAATCTTCTTTCTTCCGGCTCCATCTTCATCCCGCCGACGCGGAACATCCTTCCTCCACGACGAACTCCCGACGCATGACGGTTCCTTTAAGGGACGTCATCCAAGATGGCATCCCTCGAATTCCGATTGGCTGATAGGATTCTATCAGCCAGTCGGAATTAAAGTAGGAATAATCTGATTGGCTGATGGAATCAGCCAATCAGATTGAGCTCACATTCTTTTGGCTGATCGGAACAGCCAATAGAATGCAAGCTCAATCTGACTGGCTGATTGGATCAGCCAATCGGATTGAACTTGAATCTGATTGGCTGATTCCATCAGCCAATCAGATTATTCCTACCTTAATTCCGATTGGCTAATAGAATCCTATCAGCCAATCAGAATTCGAGGAACGCCATCTTGGATGACGTCTCTTAAAGGAACCGTCATTCGTCGGGAGTTCGTCATGGAGGAAGGATGTTCCGTGTCGGCAGGATGAAGATGGAGCCGGAAGAAAGGAGATTGAAGATGCCACTTGATAGAAGACTTCAGCCGGAAGATGGACCTCTTCAGCCCCCGCTTGGATGAAGACTTCAGTCGGATGATGGACCTCTTCAGCCCCCGCTTGGATGAAGACTTCTGCCGGATGATGGACCTCTTCAGCGCCACGCTTGGATGAAGACATCGCCCGGATTGGATGAAGAATTCGGCTCGGCTGAGTGAAGATGACTCAAGGTAGGAAGATCTTCAGGGGGGTAGTGTTAGGTTTATTTAAGGGGGGTTTGGGTTAGAGTAGGGGTATGTGGGTGGTGGGTTTTAATGTTGGGGGGGGTGTATTTTTATTTTACAGGAAAAAGAGCTGTTTTCTTTGGGGCATGCCCCGCAAAAGGCCCTTTTAAGGGCTCTAAGAGGATGAAAAAACAAGGGGCGCCAACATAGTGTGAATCGGTTTAGGACAAATATCAAACAATAAGTTGCAAGAAAACTACTCACAAGTGGAGTGGCAGCTAGAATCAACTAGGTGCGTGCAGGCAGGCTGACATTCAGGACCAGCAGTCAGTACGCTGGGGGTCTCACCCGGGAGACCTGTGGGTGGGTGGATGAAATCAGCTGTGTATCGTGCAGTGAGCTGGATCGCCACGGGAGAAGTTCAAGCGGCTGTGTTGTTTTTCCCAAGATAGCTGCTTACACGATCGGACTTGTTCCCAAACAAACTGACAATGTCAGTGTAAGGAATAAACTGTTTGAAATCTAACTGAATAAAAACACTGCATGCAGCAGTATATTGAAAAGCACAGAAACCGGGTCTGTATAAAAACAAGTATTTATTTGCTACGCGTTTCTCAGTCCGTAAAGGACCGTTTCCTCAGGCTGGTAAGGTAATAGAGCTGGTATCTTTTTAATGTAGAATAGGGTAGGGCATTTTTTTATTTTGAGGGGCTTTGTTATTTTATTAGGGGGCTTAGAGTAGGTGTAATTAGCTTAAAATTGTTCTAATATTTTTATAATGTTTGTAAATTATTTTTTTATTTTTTGTAACTTAGTTCTTTTTTTATTTTTTGTACTTTAGTTAGTGTATTTATTTTTAGGTATTTGTATTTAATTTATTTAATGATAGTGTAGTGTTAGGTTTAATTGTAACTTAGGTTAGGATTTATTTTACTGGTAATTTTGTATTTCTTTTAGCTAGGTAGTTATTAAATAGTTAATAACTATTTAATAGCTATTGTACCTAGTTAAAATAAATACAAAGTTACCTGTAAAATAAATATAAATCCTAAAATAGCTACAATGTAATTATTAATTACATTGTAGTTATCTTAGGGTTTATTTTACAGGTAAGTATTTAGTTTTAAATAGGTTTAATTTATTTAATGATAGTGTAGTGTTAGGTGTAATTGTAACTTAGGTTAGTTTTTATTTTAGCTAGGTAGCTATTAAATAGTTAATAACTATTTAATAGCTATTCTACCTAGTTAAAATAAATTTAAAGTTGCCTGTAAAATAAAAATAAATCCTAAGATAGCTACAATATAATTATTATTTATATTGTATCTATATTAGGGTTTATTTTACAGGTAAGTATTTAGTTTTAAATAGGATTAATTTAGATAATAAGAGTTATAATATTTAGATGTATTTAATTAAGGGGGTGTTAGGGTTAGGGTTTGACTTAGGTTTAGGGGTTAATAATTTTATTATAGGTTGCGGCTGTATAGGGGGGCAGGATAGGGGTTAATAAGTTTAATATAGGTTGCGGCGGGGTCCGGGAGCGGCGGTTTAGGGGTTAAACTATTTTGTTGCGGCGAGGTCCGGGATCCACAGGATAGGGGTTAATAACTTTATTATAGGTGGCAGCAGTATAGGGGGGCAGGATAGGGGTTAATAGGTATAATGTAGGTGGCGGCGGTGTCCGGGAGCGGCGGTTTAGGGGTTAATACATTTATTATAGTTGTGGCGGTGTCTGGGAGCGGCGGTTTAGGGGTTAATACATTTATTATAGCTGTGGCGGTGTCCGGGAGCGGCGGTTTAGGGGTTACTAACTTTATTTAGGTGCGGGGGGTTCCGGGGGCGCCGGTATAGGGGGTAGAACAGTGTAGTTTAGTGTGGGTGCTTAGTGACAGGCTAGCAATAAAGCTGTCAAAAAGCCGAAGAGCAGCGAGATCGGTAGAGTGATAACTCTCACAGTCCGCTGCTCATCACCCCGTACTTGGTGCGCAGCTTTTTGACAGCTTTATTGATAACTTAGGCGAAATTTTGCAGGTCCGCGGCAGCGTTGGTAGGCGAGCTTAGGCAGGCGTACTGAACCGGCGAAGGCAGGTAAAGTAGACGGCTTGATAACTAGGCCCCAAAGGGTATACATTTACATATATATAGGCAGATACACATATGTAAATGTGATGACTGTGTGATTTTACATACAGCTAATGGTATCTGCAGGAAACTCCACCCAGGCGTGATTTTAGGACTCAAATTTCATATTTGATTGTATTTCTCACTAGCACTGGTGTGATTGTCACTAAGAGAACAGGAGTTATTAAAATCAGGTTTCATAAGAGTTTTCATAATCACAGCTTTCAGAGTTAACTATTTCAATCAGTTACCAGCCACACCACTGCTAAACTATCTAAGATTGTGCATTGAATTTTGCTATTGCTATTTATATCTAGTGTTAGTTAAAGACCCAGTTACATTTTTGCGTGAACTGTAAAGCCTGATTTTTATTAATAACACCTGTTAATAATACCTTTACAATTAGTGACAATCCCAAAAGTATGAGTGAGAAATATATATGAGATATGAGATATGATAGGTATCCAGATTCAAATGATACAAAAAAAAATATTTTCGCAATCTGATACCCGATAGATTGTGATCAACCCAATTTTCAAAACATCAGCTGACCCCATGATAAACTAGACAAGTTCACAGGTGGAAAATTCGGTTCTTCCAAAAATTGTGGTTCAGGTTTTTGGATCGATTCGGGTCTTTAGAATTTCGGTCACCAGCACATTCAGTTTGACCGAATATTTGGAAGAGAATTTTGTTGGAGACAAAATTTGTTACAACCCATTACAGCTGATGGGAAGCCCACAAAATATTCCTTTTAACCATAAAATTAAACTGCTAAAAAATGCCAACAAATCCAAACATTATTATTATTATTATTATTATTATTATCGATTATTTGTAGAGCACCAACAGATTGTGCTGCAAACCTTCATTGCTAACTGCAAAAACTTGGTCCAGTTCCTGGATGTTCTCATGTTACAAATAGAATTTGCACAATAAATAGCAATAAAAGCACTACTTTTCCACATGATATAATTTTTTTTTCATTTAGCTCTCATATTTTTTTCAAATCCCCACCTCCTCTCCCCACTTAGTTTAAATATCATTCCGAAAGAAAGAAATGTATCTGTAAGTATGAATTCTGTTTTCTTTCGTAAAATGATGAGAGTCCAAAGGTGTCAATAACATGTGGGATATAATAACCAAACTGAGAGTACATGTTAAGGACAAGTGGGACAAAATGATGGCAGTTCTTATTTGCTGGACATTGTGGCCCGAAGGACTTTCCTGTCAAAAGCAGCTTTGGAAGAAGCATAAATATCAAAATGGTAAAATTTAGAAAAGGTATGGAGAGAAGACCAAGTAGCCCGCCTTGCAAATCTGTTCCAAGGAGGCATTATTTTTGAGGGCCCAAGTAGTAGATACAGACCTAGTAGAATTACCAGTTACTCTTTTTGAAGATGGTTTTCCCTCAACCAATTAAGCCTTATGAATAGACTGCTTTAACAATGATGCCAAACTCACAACTGTAGCCTTTTGACCATTTCTGAGACCAGAAAAGTGGACAAACAAGCTAGAAGTCTGTCTAAAATATTTAGTAGCCTGGAGATAACATTTTAATTGTGTAGTATGCACTCCTTATAGTTAGAAGTATTTTGGACACAGTGAAGGAACAACAATTTCCTGATTAATATTTTCTCAAGGCACTACCTTCAAAAGAAAATCATGTTTAGTTTGGAGGATCACTTTATCTTGATGAAAGACCAAGAAGGGGTGATCAGAAGACAGAGCTGATAATTCAGAAACTCTTCTTGCAGAAGAAATGGCTAGAGGAAAAATAACCTACCATGACAATAACTAGGTCCAGAGTATGCATAGGTTCAAAGGGGGAACCTTGGAGAACAGAAATAACCAGATTCAAATTTGCAAAGGGGATACATGGGCCTAGCAACAGGATGAATTCTTACTAAGATTTGCACAAATGTTTTAACATCAGGCAACTTAGCCAGCTTTTTGTGAAACAAAACAGACAATGCCAAAATCTGAACCTTTAAAGAACTAGCCGATAAACCTTTATCTAGTCCATTTTGAAGGAACTGAAGAATTCAGTAAAATAAATTGAAAGTTGCCTGTAAAATAAAAATAAATCCTAAAATAGCTACAATATAATTATTATTTATATTGTAGCTATATTAGGGTTTATTTTACAAGTAAGTATTTAGCTTTAAATAGGAATAATTTAGTTAATAAGAGTTAATTTATTTAGTTAGATTTAAATTAGATTTAATTTAGGGGGGTGTTAGGGTTAGACTTAGCTTTACGGGTTAATAATTTTATCATAGGTTGCGGCAGTATAGGGGCGGCAGGATAGGGGTTAATAAAAATATTATAGGTAAGTATTTAGTTTTAAATAGGATTAATTTAGATAATAAGAGTTATAATATTTAGATGTATTTAATTAAGGGGGTGTTAGGGTTAGGGTTTGACTTAGGTTTAGGGGTTAATAATTTTATTATAGGTTGCGGCTGTATAGGGGGGCAGGATAGGGGTTAATAAGTTTAATATAGGTTGCGGCGGGGTCCGGGAACGGCGGTTTAGGGGTTAAACTATTTTGTTGCGGCGAGGTCCGGGATCCACAGGATAGGGGTTAATAACTTTATTATAGGTGGCAGCAGTATAGGGGGGCAGGATAGGGGTTAATAGGTATAATGTAGGTGGCGGCGGTGTCCGGGAGCGGCGGTTTAGGGGTTAATACATTTATTATAGTTGTGGCGGTGTCTGGGAGCGGCGGTTTAGGGGTTAATACATTTATTATAGCTGTGGCGGTGTCCGGGAGCGGCGGTTTAGGGGTTACTAACTTTATTTAGGTGCGGGGGGTTCCGGGGGCACCGGTATAGGGGGTAGAACAGTGTAGTTTAGTGTGGGTGCTTAGTGACAGGCTAGCAATAAAGCTGTCAAAAAGCCGAAGAGCAGCGAGATCGGTAGAGTGATAACTCTCACAGTCCGCTGCTCATCACCCCGTACTTGGTGCGCAGCTTTTTGACAGCTTTATTGATAACTTAGGCGAAATTTTGCAGGTCCGCGGCAGCGTTGGTAGGCGAGCTTAGGCAGGCGTACTGAACCGGCGAAGGCAGGTAAAGTAAACGGCTTGATAACTAGGCCCCAAAGGGTATACATTTACATATATATAGGCAGATACACATATGTAAATGTGATGACTGTGTGATTTTACATACAGCTAATGGTATCTGCAGGAAACTCCACCCAGGCGTGATTTTAGGACTCAAATTTCATATTTGATTGTATTTCTCACTAGCACTGGTGTGATTGTCACTAAGAGAACAGGAGTTATTAAAATCAGGTTTCATAAGAGTTTTCATAATCACAGCTTTCAGAGTTAACTATTTCAATCAGTTACCAGCCACACCACTGCTAAACTATCTAAGATTGTGCATTGAATTTTGCTATTGCTATTTATATCTAGTGTTAGTTAAAGACCCAGTTACATTTTTGCGTGAACTGTAAAGCCTGATTTTTATAAATAACACCTGTTAATAATACCTGTACAATTAGTGACAATCCCAAAAGTATGAGTGAGAAATATATATGAGATATGAGATATGATAGGTATCCAGATTCAAATGATACAAAAAAAAATATTTTCGCAATCTGATACCCGATAGATTGTGATCAACCCAATTTTCAAAACATCAGCTGACCCCATGATAAACTAGACAAGTTCACAGGTGGAAAATTCGGTTCTTCCAAAAATTGTGGTTCAGGTTTTTGGATCGATTCGGGTCTTTAGAATTTCGGTCACCAGCACATTCAGTTTGACCGAATATTTGGAAGAGAATTTTGTTGGAGACAAAATTTGTTACAACCCATTACAGCTGATGGGAAGCCCACAAAATATTCCTTTTAACCATAAAATTAAACTGCTAAAAAATGCCAACAAATCCAAACATTATTATTATTATTATTATTATTATTATCGATTATTTGTAGAGCACCAACAGATTGTGCTGCAAACCTTCATTGCTAACTGCAAAAACTTGGTCCAGTTCCTGGATGTTCTCATGTTACAAATAGAATTTGCACAATAAATAGCAATAAAAGCACTACTTTTCCACATGATATAATTTTTTTTTCATTTAGCTCTCATATTTTTTTCAAATCCCCACCTCCTCTCCCCACTTAGTTTAAATATCATTCCGAAAGAAAGAAATGTATCTGTAAGTATGAATTCTGTTTTCTTTCGTAAAATGATGAGAGTCCAAAGGTGTCAATAACATGTGGGATATAATAACCAAACTGAGAGTACATGTTAAGGACAAGTGGGACAAAATGATGGCAGTTCTTATTTGCTGGACATTGTGGCCCGAAGGACTTTCCTGTCAAAAGCAGCTTTGGAAGAAGCATAAATATCAAAATGGTAAAATTTAGAAAAGGTATGGAGAGAAGACCAAGTAGCCCGCCTTGCAAATCTGTTCCAAGGAGGCATTATTTTTGAGGGCCCAAGTAGTAGATACAGACCTAGTAGGTTTAGGGGTTAAACTATTTATTTAGTTGCGGCGGGGTCCGGAAGCAGCAGGATAGGGGTTAATACATTTATTAGGGGTGGCGGCGGTATAGGGGTGCAGGATAGGGGTTAATAGGTATCATGTAGGTGGCGGTGGGGGCCGGGAGCGGCGGTTTTAGGGGTTAACAGAATTCTTAGAGTTGCGGCGGGGTCCGGGAGTGGCGGTTTAGGGGTTAAAATGTTTAATATAGATGGCGGTGGTGTAGGGGGGACAGATTAGGGGTGCTTAGACTCGGGGTACATGTTAGGGTGTTAGGTGTACACACTTCCCTTAGGAATGAATGGGATGTCAGGCAGCAGCGAACTTGAACTTTCGCTATGGTCTGACTCCCATTGATTCCTATGGGATCCGCCACCTCCAGGGCGGCGGATATAAAACCAGGTACACTGGGCCGTAAAAGTGCCGAGCGTACCTGCTGGGATTTTGATAACTCCCAAAAGTAGTCAGATTGTGCCGAAGTTGCATTCGGAACATCTGGAGTGACGTAAGAATCGATCTGTGTCGGACTGAGTCCGGTGGATCGATGCTTACGTCACCAGATTCTACTTTTGCCGGTGTCTAGGGCTTGATAACTAAGGTGAATCAGCCTCGCCACAAATATGCTGCGGAATTCCAGCATATTTGAGGTTGACGGCTTGATAGCTAGGGGCCTTTGTCTATATAAGCCTCTCAAATAGGGATGAATGGAGGTTTAATGAATTGATAACATGCATGTTAACAAACCTCTAGAATGTCTCCAGTGGCCATTTCAGAGTGTTTAACATAGGTGCAATTGCAAATACTGTTTGAGAATAGCCTTAAAAAAGTCTAACAGGTGTCTGAAAAGCCTTTCCAATGACTTTTTCAAGAGCCTTGAGGAGCCACATTTGATAATCCATAAATTGTCTTGAAAAATAGTTGAAAAGTGAGAGAAGAATGTATTCTGATTGCCAGACAGTTTTCGACTCCATAATATAGAAAACCTGTTTGCGAGTGTGAGATCATGATGAGTGGAAAAGTAGCACAGACAATCATGTGCGGATATAAGCTGTCAATCTCCCCGGTCGGACTAGACCGCGGAGATTGAATTTCGCCACCTTAGAGATGGCGAAAAGTTAGGAAGGAAGTGGTCTGAGGACCTCTGCTTGTTAAATACAGTGAGCAGGTTCTCTTGTGAGAACCTGCAGCCATAGGGGCTCAAGGGCTGGCGAAAGCCTTTGATAAATTGACCCCTTATTGGTATAACCTGAAGTTTCAGCTAATTAAACAAAAATATTGTCAAATATTAATAGATAAGGAATGCACTGATACACGTTTTATTCTGAATAATAAGACCATAGCATTTTTAAACTTATAAAAAATATTGATTAAAATAGAGGATGAGATTAATAATTTTAGAAAAGTCTTTAAAAAATGTTTTTCTTATCAATGTTGCCAACTATTTAAATTATTAATTTACTTTATTATTATAGAATTTTTTTTTAGAATATTAAAATTAATATCTTAACAAGAAAGGAGAGTTAAGCACTCTTTTAAACCATATAGCATTTACAATTTATAAAATATTTTTTTAAAAACGTTGCACATTTACAAGAGATAAATATCTCATAGAACACAAAAAAACAGTGGTACAACCAAATGCCTGATTAGCACAACTCTGTTTTACATTTAATTATCACGTCTTTGATAGAATTAAGGCAGCTCCTTATCCAAAAAATTTAATAGATAAGGGATGCACTGATACACTTTTTATAACATTCTGAAAAATAAAAGCATAGCATTTTTAAACATAAAATATATTGATAAAAATAGAGGATGAGATTAATCATTTTAGAAAATTCATTAAACAACTTTTTCTTGCCAGTGGACTATTTAAATGATTAATTGCACTTTATTATTATAGAAAAAGAAATGTGAGAATATCAAAATAAGATTTCCCAAAAAAGAAAGGAGAATTAAGCACTCTTTTAAATCATATACAAAAAAATATATGCCTATTTAACATTAACAATTGAAAAAATATTTTTCAAAAACAGTGCATATTTACAAGAGATACATATCCCATATATCACATAAAAATAGTAGTACCACCAAATGCCTGATAAGTACAGCTCTGATTTACATATATTTATCAAGTCATTGATAGAATTAAAGCAACTCCTAATCCAAAACTAATAATAGATAAGGGATGTGCTTTTAATACAATTTAAAAAAATAAAAACACAGCATTTTTTTAAACTTTCTTATAAAAGACTCTGCAATATGAATTTGACAAAGAAGCGTGATTTATAACACAGAAAATGTCATATTGCAGAGAATGGAATTCAATGGTATATTTACTTTAACAAAGAGGTCAATAAATGGCTGATTTTAAGGTTGACTTCCCTAGTATTAAATTACAGTGTGTAAAGTTCAAACCTTTAGAAATTGAATAACTGAGATTGAAACATGAGTGAGTTTGCTGTCTATTTAATTTATTAAACTCAATCCTTGTATGATGCATCAAGGTAGTCTATTTATTTCTTACGTAATTACAGGAGTCTTCACCTTAGAGAACGGGATTTTTCTGCTATCTATGTGTGAATATTAATCTTGAAATATGAGACTGTGTGTAACACACACACAATGCGCTCTCAGCAGAAAAAAAAGCCATAAAGAGATAGGAATTATAGTGATTCCTTGAAAGTAATGAAAGAATATTTATCTTCCTTAAACAGCTGGTACAGCAGAAATTAGTCAAAGCACATTTTTTTAGGTATTCCATTTGTATCCCAAGGAAATATTTACTATTTAGTATTACCTTGATACTTGAATTAAATTATACTGAATTAAAGGGTCACTAAACACAATCGGCTAGATTACGAGTTTTGCGGTATGAGTGAAAAAGCAGCGTTAAGGCTCATAACGCTGCTTTTTCACTACCGCTGGTATTACGAGTCTTGCAGGTTTAGGGGCACCGCACACTTTTTTGGCCTTAGCTCAAATTAACTTACGCAATTTGGGTAAAGTCTTTTTTCAATGGGACTTCCATAGTGCCGATATTACAAGCTTTTTCTGGGAGGCCAAAAAGTGAGCGGTACAGCCTATCCCGCAAGATTCGTAACGCAATCTAAAGTCAGTAGTTATTAGTTTTACGCTACAAAGCTGTAGCATAAAACTCATAACTAAAGTGCTAAAAAGTACACTAACACCCATAACCACCTATTAAACCCTAAACCAAGGCTCTCCCGCATTGCAAACACTTAAATAAAAATTTTAACCCCTAATCTGCCGCTCCGGACATAGCCGCCACTATAATAAACATATTAACCCCTAAACCGCCGCACTCCCGCCTCGCAAAGACTAGTTAAATGTTATTAACCCCAATCTGCTGGCCCTAATATCCCTGTAACCTACATTACAGTTATTAACCCCTAATCTCTCGCCTCCAATGTTGCCGCCACTATACTAAAGTTATTAACCCCTAAACCTAAGTCTAACCCTAACCCTAACACCCCCTAACTTAAAAATAATTAGAATAAATCTAAATAAAACTTACAATTATCACCTAAATAATTCCTATTTAAAACTAAATGCTTACCTATAAAATAAACCCTAAGCTAGCTACAATATAACTAATAGTTACATTGTAGCTAGCTTAGGGTTTATTTTTATTTCACAGCTAAGTTTGTGTTTATTTTAACTAGGTAGAATAGTTACTAAATAGTTAACTATTTACTAACTACCTAGCTAAAATAAATACAAATTTTCCTGTAAAATAAAACCTAACCTGCCTTACACTAACACCTAACCTTACACTACAATTAAATAAATTACCTAAATTAAAATTACCTAAATAACAAAAAAACAAAACACTAAATTACACAAAATAAAAAAAGACATTATCAGATATTTAAACTAATTACACCTAATCTAATAGCCCTATCAAAATAAAAAAAAGCCCCCCCAAAATAAAAAAAGCCCTAGCCTAAACTAAACTAGCAATAGCCCTTAAAAATGCCTTTTGCAGGGCATCTCCCCAAAGAAATCAGCTCTTACCTGTAAAAAAAAATACAAACACCCCCCAACAGAAAAACCCACCACCAACACAACCAACCCCCCAAATAAAATCCTAACTAAAAAAAACCTAAGCTCCCCATTGCCCTGAAAAGGGCATTTGCATGTGCATTGCCCTTAAAAGGGCATTTAGCTCTTTTTCAATTGCCCAAACCCTAATCTAAAACTAAAACCCACCCAATAAACTCTTAAAAAAACTCAACACTAACCCCCGAAGATCCACTTACAGTTTTGAAGACCGGACATACATCCTCAACAAAGCCGGGAGAAGTCCTCAGCGAAGCAGCAAGAAGTCCTCAACGAAGCCGGGTGAAGTCTTCATCCAAGCCAGCATAAGTGGTCCTCCAGACGGGCAGAAGTCTTCATCCAGACGGCATCTTCTAACTTCATGCACGGAGCAGGTCCATCTTCAAGACATCTGGCGCGGAGCATCCTCTTCAATCGAAGTCTTCTTCCTGAATGAAGGTTTCTTTAAGTGACATCATCCAAGATGGCGTCCCTTGAATTCCAATTGGCTGATAGAATTCTATTAGCCAATCGGAATTAAAGGGGGAAAAATCCTATTGGCTGAAGCAATCAGCCAATAGGATTGAGCTTCAATTCTATTGGCTGATCCAATCAGCTTATAGGATAGAGCTTGCATTCTATTGGCTGTTCCAATCAGCCAAAAGAATGCGAGGAAATAAAGGAAAGATGTGTGGCATGGTTAGCCTTGCAATTCAAGTTCTGAGAATTAGAAAATCCTCAACTTTCAGAACTAAATTATATTAAAATGAGGCCCAAATAAAATGAAGGTAGATGGTAAAGTTGATTTACTGTACATAACTAAACATCATATATAACAAATGTGTTTACTGTGTCTTTAATTGTGGCTATGTCCATTTGCTCAAATGTGTCAACACTCTAGTGTACCTCAGAGAGAAGAAAGTACAAAAATAGTGCAATACTGTTTGGTACAAAACCTACACTAAAAGGAATGCACTCACTGGAGATTGTTGTAAAAATTGCAATGTTTATTAAAGCAGAAGGAATCTTCAGTTTTTATTTTAATAAAATGGGAAGTGTACTATTCTGTACTATTTTTTGTTGTTTGTACTGTTGAGGTAATTATATTCGAATACATGTTTAGAGATGTTTGTGGTGAAGAGTAGCTTGCGTAGGAGGGCAAACTAAAGGAGAGATTGTGAGTTATGTTGGTAAAGGTTTATTGTGGTTGGTGAGGCAGCACTACAATGTTTGCAGAAGGGTTGCCACCTCGGCCATGTTTTCCTGGACACTTATGAGTTACACATGCTGCAGGGTGTGCAGAGTGGAGCATGAAATGCACCCCTGGATAGCACACAATATTGATCCTGGACAGCACTATTCATGTTCCTACCAGCAAGTGTCCAGGAAAACACGGCCGAGGTGTCAACCCTAGTTTGCAGTGGGGGGTCATAGATAGGGTAATTGCTGTGGATGGAAAGATTGCAAAATGGAAGCCAGCTCAGGCTAATAAACAGATGTACTATTTACTGGGCAGTTGCACTCATATTTGTTTAACTAGTACGCAGCGACATGACTAGACCTTGTTGGGCTCCCAAGTAAAGACTGTTGAGGGCACCCACATTTCCATAGTACCCTTTCTGGCTATTTACAATGAACAGAAGCTGAGACAACTGCCATATAGGAGAAAGAGGAGCTGATTCTCTGTGATTGTGAGTCATCCTTTCCCCCTGGTAAGTCTGTGCCATAGTATATGCACTTGCACGTCTTTTTTGTACAAATATAGTGGCAGGCACCCCTGTAGTGATGTCACTACTGATTTCTGCACCAGATGGGTCCTCACAAAGTGTCAGCCAGTCTCAATTGAGACCTCTGTATTTATGGTCCTGCTGGTAAGATGATGTTTCATAACTTTACATTACAATTTATAAGGGTTTTATATAGTCAAAAGTGAATAAAGTTTAATGATGTGTAAATTGTTTATATTAACTAAGCTAACCAAGGCCTTGATTTATGAATGGAATAATCTTTTGTGTTGCACTAAGGGTCATGCTCACTATTCTGTGGAGATATGGGCCTTTCTTTTTAAAGAATTATACGCTAGCTTTATTTTATTGATGCAAACATTCATCCTAAAATAAACATATCTTTAATATATTTCAAGTATTTGCTAAAGCCACTTATCCATTGATAGTATAAATAAACAACATATAGACATTATTATTTATGGTTACATGTATTAGTGTTAAAAATAAATAAATTCTATTGTCATATAAAAACAAGTAATTGTAGATAGACGTGTTAGGAATAGGGTGTGGAGCACAATTCTCAGACAGCTACATACAGCAGAAAAGTATCTTCCTCCCATGACAGTAACATTTCATCACCTCCCTCCTATAAAAAAACAATGACTTTTGTGCATATGTGACAACATAATTTAAAATAGTATTTCCGCAAAACAGTGTATGACATATTCTAAATAAAAACAAATTACTTTGAGTCCAATGTCTTTTAAAGGAACATTAAACTTCAAAAATGTATTTGTATCATGTGAATGAAAGAACACTCTTTAATCATGACAAAATATATCTCATATGAAAAAGGGTTAAGTTAAAGTTGTGTAAACGTATTTTAAAAACTAATAGGAAATGCAAGCTATGCACAGTTCACTGACTAATAAGTGCCACTGGCATATCTCTATTGTTAGACAGTCACACACCTTCTCAAGGTCTTCAATAAAAAAAAATATGTATTGTCTTTTTGAAATGCCTCCTTTTAGATAGAACTAAATATTGTCTTAACCCTTTAACAACAGTCATGTTACTGTACTGTAAGTCGCCTGTTGCAAGGGGCTTTCAGGGTTTTAACAGCTGGTGAGGTCCACACTATTACACCCCTTGTAGTGTAACGGACAGCTGTCGGCTGTTATTAAGGGGTTAAACTTCCATTTATCTCCTAGAGTGCCAAGCACAGAACTATAGGCAAAGAGTACCTCTTTTGAGAATAACATGTTGTAATTAATCATCTAAGCTTGCATGGGAAGTGATTATTTTTTCCACAAAAATATATTTGCCATAATAAAGTCTGTTCTCCACCCAAGTTTTATTTAATAAAATATAATCAATTGTTTATGCAAATCCCAAGGGTATTTAACCTTTTTCTGGAGATCCCTGGATGGGGGACCTGTTTGTGAATTTGTTGTATTTAGAAAAGGTAGGAGGTGTGGTATCACATTAAACCCCCATGACTCTTTGTAGCTAATTGTTTTATTTATTTAAATATTTATTACTTATAGGGGTCTATAGATGGAAAATGATGATCACAATTTGGCATTAAATGGATAGGCATATCATAACAGTTAAAGGGGATATTTATCAAAGCGTCAACTGAAAATACGCTTGAATCCCACGTCGTATTTGTCGCAAGATTGATCCGCCATAGTTACCCAAGAGTGACAAATGTTGAAATGTGTGACAAAATATACGCTCCCGCAATCTCAATCCAATGCAGATCGATGCTTGCGTCATTATAGATGTTTAGAATTCACATTCGACTCTATTTGACCATTTTCCGAATTTATCAAACATTTAACAGGTACGCTCGCATCTATTCCGACGCAGCGTACCTAGTTTTCAATCCGCTACCCTTGAGGCTGCAGATGCCCTAGAAATCAATGGGAGTCTGAAAACACAGAAAGCTTATGTTCGATGCTGCAGGAGAATGAAATATATTACATAATAAAAGTAAATTAGAAACTTTATTAAAATTGCATAACCTTTTGTAAATCAAACAATATTATTGCTCCACATTTGGTGCCCTAGTAGATATACGGATACAAATGAAAAATACATTACTACTTATGGATTGTGTTACAACTTTGTCTCTCATTACAAAGCAAGGGGACAATATTATTTCTCCAAATTTGTTGCCAAGTTTTGCCCCAAAATTGTCACACTAATAGATATAGAGCTAAAAATTAAATAAATATACAACATAATATAGCTAACTTCCTTTTTATTTTTTTGGAATGGGATAGCCCACCTAACATTAAACTGTCATGATTCAGATACAGCAGAAATTAAAATCACCTCTTTACTGTCATGATATTTTCAGTGTATTTCTTCCTTCTCTTGATTTTATTTTTCAGTAATAAATGTCATCTTATATGCCAGCCCATTTTTATAACACCTGTGTAGGGGTGGTATTTAAAACTAGATTGCAATAAGGAGGTGTTACACAGGTACAGAGAGAAAACTATCCCGGCTTTTAAAAAAATCATCGATTGCAAATAAATATATATGATACCCTGATTGCATGCTATATTCGCAATTATTCATGCTCAGAATAATAACAAATTTACACTATATACATGTAGTGGTATCAATAAACACAGAGATATGACAGACAACATTGTTTAGAACAAAAAAGGAACTTAGGAACATGTAAATATGTTTGCAAAAGATTTCTGACATAACACACACACACACATATATATATGTACAGGGAGTGCAGAATTATTAGGCAACTGAGTATTTTGACCACATCATCCTCTTTATGCATGTTGTCTTACTCCAAGCTGTATAGGCTCGAAAGCCTACTACCAATTAAACATATTAGGTGATGTGCATCTCTGTAATGAGAAGGGGTGTGGTCTAATGACATTAACACCCTATATCAGGTGTGCATAATTATTAGGCAACTTCCTTTCCTTTGGCAAAATGGGTCAAATGAAGGACTTGACAGGCTCAGAAAAGTAAACAAATAGTGAGATATCTTGCAGAGGGATGCAGCACTCTTAAAATTGCAAAGCTTCTGAAGCGTGATCATCGAACAATCAAGCGTTTCATTCAAAATAGTCAACAGGGTCGCAAGAAGCGTGTGGAAAAACCAAGGCGCAAAATAACTGCCCATGAACTGAGAAAAGTCAAGCGTGCAGCTGCCAAGATGCCACTTGCCACCAGTTTGGCCATATTTCAGAGCTGCAAGATCACTGGAGTGCCCAAAAGCACAAGGTGTGCAATACTCAGAGACATGGCCAAGGTAAGAAAGGCTGAAAGACGACCACCACTGAACAAGACACACAAGCTGAAACGTCAAGACTGGGCCAAGAAATATCTCAAGACTGATTTTTCTAAGGTTTTATGGACTGATGAAATGAGAGTGAGTCTTGATGGGCCAGATGGATGGGCCCATGGCTGGATTGGTAAAGGGCAGAGAGCTCCAGTCCGACTCAGACGCTAGCAAGGTGGAGGTGGAGTACTGGTTTGGGCTGGTATCATCAAAGATGAGCTTGTGGGGCCTTTTCAGGTTGAGGATGGAGTCAAGCTCAACTCCCAGTCCTACTGCCAGTTTCCGGAAGACAACTTCTTCAAGCAGTGGTACAGGAAGAAGTCTGCATCCTTCAAGAAAAACATGATTTTCATGCAGGACAATGCTCCATCACACGCGTCCAAGTACTCCACAGCGTGGCTGGCAAGAAAGGGTATAAAAGAAGAAAATCTAATGGCATGGCCTCCTTGTTCACCTGATCTGAACCCCATTGAGAACCTGTGGTCCATCATCAAATGTGAGATTTACAAGGAGGGAAAACAGTACACCTCTCTGAACAGTGTCTGGGAGGCTGTGGTTGCTGTTGCACGCAATGTTGATGGTGAACAGATCAAAACACTGACAGAATCCATGGATGGCAGGCTTTTGAGTGTCCTTGCAAAGAAAGGTGGCTATATTGGTCACTGATTTGTTTTTGTTTTGTTTTTGAATGTCAGAAATGTATATTTGTGAATGTTGAAATGTTATATTGGTTTCACTGGTAAAAATAAATAATTGAAATGGGTATATATTTGTTTTTTGTTAAGTTGCCTAATAATTATGCACAGTAATAGTCACCTGCACACACAGACATCCCCCTAAAATAGCTATAACTAAAAACAAACTAAAAACTACTTCCAAAACTATTCAGCTTTGATATTAATGAGTTCTTTGGGTTCATTGAGAACATGGTTGTTGTTCAATAATAAAATTAATCCTCAAAAATACAACTTGCCTAATAATTCTGCACTCCCTGTATATATATATATATATATATATATATATATATATATATATATATATATATATATATATATATATATATACAAGTATGTGCAAAGATATATGCACAAATTCTCATTTATAAAAAAAAAACATGAGATAAAAGCATATCATGACTTCTAGAAATACAAATACATGGACAGTAATGAAATGGTATAAATAAAATTGGGAGAAACCCGAATAACCGCGACATCGATGACTGTTAGTTAACAACAGTCCAATGCTCATTGCGCTGCACTTGACGCACATGTTTTTAACGTTTTTTTTTTTTTTTTTTTTAAAGGGCATTGTATGTGGATTCGTGTCAATGACGTCTGGCGATGTTTGCCGAGGTCTGGCTAGCGTATTGACGCCGGCGAATGCACTGAGATTGACGCTTTGATTAATATCCCCCAAAGACTGGATCTCACATTCATTATAGGTCTTCATGTTTTATTTATATTTATGTTTTTTAATATTATAAAAATAATGATAATAATAATAACAGCAATTTTACTTGGCGATACAGCATATTGCTTAAATGCAAACATGAAACTCTCAACTATGAAAAAATATGTCATACTTCCTGGGATCACACCACATCACAATGTAGACTAGTGTTGATTGGATAGATTTGTAAATAAAACCAGTTTGTGAAGCTAATATCTTGCAGAAAAACCTTGCCACAAAATTGCAACTTGGAAATTACATGATTCAAAGGGACACAGTTCACCCCCCCCCCCACACACACACACACACACACAAACATACAGTGAAAATATGGTTGTCTTGGCAACTCCATCAGTATTACTAAATAACAGAACTCTCATGGGTCTACAATAAAAACTTAAAAAATGACATTTATAGATATCACATCAATAATAAACATAAATTCAGGATGTGGAGCCTGCAACCTGGTGCCAGAATGTGTTCGCAGTGGCTTGCTTCATAAGGCGTTACCTGGATAGCCATATCTGGAGGTGGAGCATAACGCTTAGTAAACAGAGAGATTTCCTGAGAATAGTCTATCTGGCAGACTTAAATATCCAAGAACTACTTTGCTTTAATTTTTGAGTTGTCCCTTGATACTGCTTTACATTGATTTTTTTGGAACACTCAGTTGATACAAGTCTAGGAGTGCACATGAAGATTTTACTTACACATATATATAGGGCCAGATTGCAATGGAGACCGCAAACCTGCTAACTTGCGCTTATATTACAAGTTGAAATTAACAGTTTGTGCTTGAGCGAAAGCCGAAAGCACCTACAAACATATTAAAATAAATGACTACACACATATATACACTTTTTAATAAAAATAAATAATTTTAATGTTAATAAAAAGGTTTTAAAAGGGTTAAAAAGGATATGGTGTATGATGATAAGTGTTTGACTGGAAAGGGCTCCAATGTGAATATATATATATATATATATATATATATATATATATATATATATATATATATATATATATATATATATATCAGACTGGGCTCAGGAGTTATCAATGGTAATCACAGTTTCTTTGACAGCTCAGACTGTGTGAAGGACATAGCATAATGTCAACCTTTATGGACGTTGTACAAGAAAAGACCCTTGCTTGATGCATGATTAAACTTTGCTAAAGGACTTGAAAAGACGCCCTGATGAATATTAGGAGAAGATTCTTTAGTCAGATAAGACCAAATTAATTTTTTCGGCTCAGATAGGGTCCAGAATGTTTGGCGTGAACCTGTCCATTACTACCCCAGTGAATGCATAGTCCCTACAGTGAAGCACTGAGGTAGGAGCATGATGATATGGGGCTGCATGAGTGCAAAAGATGTTGGGGAGATGACATTTATCGATGGCACCATGAACGCCTGTGGATTTACCAAAATATTGGCTGAAAAGATTATCACAGTCTCCAGAAGTATAGCTATATATTTTACAAAACAATAATCAAATATATATATATATATATTTAAAATAAAAAGAACATTTTCTTCAATGTGAAGAACATAGGAATGTAAGTTTTCCAGAACTCAAAAATATTAATATTGTTATTATAATTTGTTAGTTTGGCTCCACAAAATTCTGTACCTGCCTAAACCAGAAAGGATATACAATGATAACGATTTATGTTAAGATACAAATATGTAACAGACTAAACAAAATGAGTAAGTACAGGAAGAGAAGGTCCCTGCTCTGAAAAGCTTACAATCTACAGGTTGAGGATGAAGAGACATAAGGTTTGGGGTAACTTGTCATATGTGTTGTAGTTGCAGCAGTTAGTCAAGGTAGATTCATGTAGTCAGGAATGGATGAAAAATAGTTAGTGGAGAGATACTAATCCTCTCTAAATAGGTTGTTTTTGAAAGAGCACCTGAAACAATAAAAAGTTGAAGACAGTCTAATGGAATGTAATAGAGAGTACCAGACGTAAGTGCTTGGAGGCAAAAGAGGGAAGAAGAAATTAATGGAGTTGAGACAAGTGGATAAGAGGTTTATTGGAGAAAATGGGTTAAGTAGTATTTGGAGTGAGGAAATATAGGGCCAAATAACAATTTTTTATTTTGCTTGTGAGCTAGCTGCGCTCAAACAAAAAAAGATAGCACGTTTGGATTTGTGCATGTATTATGAGCTGAAAGCAAAAAGTTAACAAGCAAGCAACTTCATTTTCCCATAGACTTCTATGGGGCATACTACAAAAAAAATGAGTTATTGCTCACAAACTAACCTGCGCTGTGATATATAAACATGTTTATCACATTTCTTCACATTAAACTCCCTCTTTGATTCATTGCAATCTGGATTTCACCCTCAGGGACACTCAAATCAAAATTAAACTTTCATGATTCAGATAGAGCATGCAATTTTAAACAACCGTTTAATTTACTTCCATTAACAAAATGTGCACAGTATGTTTACTTTTTGAGTCACCAGCTCCTTCTGAGTATGTGCAAGAATTCACAGAATATACGTATATGCATTTGTTATTGGCTGATGGCTGTCACATAATACAGTAGGAGGGAAGATATACATAACTGTTAAATTTGTCTGTAAAAAATCTACTACTCATTTGAAGTTCAGACTTAGGCATCTATTTATCAAAGCGTCGACTTTCTTGTATTCGCCGGCACCAGTACTCTCGCCTAAGATCGCCTAACATCGCTGCTGGGGACCTGAATACGTTCTCCATAATTATCAAAAAAGCTGTCAAAAACCCGCGCACCAAGTAAGGGGCGATGAGCAGCGGACTGTTGTTAACTAACAGTCATCGATCTCGCTGCTCTTTGGCTTTTTTACAGCTTTCTTGGTACCCTGTCACTAAAACCCATACTATACTATACTGTTTACCCCCTATACCGCCACTCCCGGAGCCCACCGCAACTCTAATAAAGTGTTTAACCCCTAAACAGCCGCTCCCGGACCCCGCCGCAACTCTAATAAATGTATTAACCCCTAAACCGCCGCTCCCGGACCCCGCCACAACTAAATACAATTATTAACCCCTAAACCGGTGCTCCCAGACCCCGCCGCAACGAAATACAATTATTAACCCCTAAACCGCCGCTCCCGGAGCCCACTGCCACCTACATTATACTTATTAACCCCTAATCTTCTGCCCACTACACCGCCGCCACCTACATTATATTTATTAACCCCTAATTTGCCCCCCTACCCTGCCGCTACCTACCTAAATTTATTAACCCCTAATCTGCTGCCCCAAACGTCGCAGACACTATATTAAATTTATTAACCACTAAACTTAAGTCTAACCCTAACCCTAACACCCCCTAACTTAAATACAATTGAAATATATCTAAATAAATATTACTATCATTAACTAAATAATTCCTATTTAAAAAAATAATACTTACTTATAAAATAAACCCTAAGCTAGCTACAATATAACTAATAGTTACATTGTAGCTATCTTAGGGTTTATTTTTATTTTATAGGCAACTTTGTATTTATTTTAACTAGGTAGAATAGTTATTAAATAGTTATTAACTATTTAATAACTTCCTAGTTAAAATAAAGACAAATATACCTGTAAAATAAAACCTAACCTACGTTACAATTACACCTAACACTACACTATAATTAAATTAATTCTCTAAACTAAATACAATTAAATACAATTAAAAAAAATAACTAAAGTACAAAAAAAACAAAACACTAAATTACAGAAAATAATAAAATAATTACAAGATTTTTAAACTAATTACACCTAATCTAATCCCCCTAACAAAATAAAAAAGCCCCCCCAAAATAAAAAAAAAGCCCTACCCTAAACTAAATTACAAATAGCCCTGATAAGGGCCTTTTACGGGGCATTGTCCCAAAGTAATCAGCTCTTTTACCTGTAAAAAAAAGTACAAATACCCCCCCAACATTAAAACCCACCACCAACACAACCAACCCTACTCTAAAACCCACCCAATCCCCGCTTAAAAAAACACTAACCCCTTGAAGATCACCCTACCTTGAGAAGTCTTCACCCAACCGGGCCGAAGTCCTCCAGGAAGCCAGCAGAAGTGGTCCTCCAGACGGGCAGAGGTGGTCCTCAAAACGGGCAGAAGTCTTCATCCAGACGGCATCTTCTATCTTCATCCATCCGGCGTGGAGCGGCTCCATCTTCAAGACATCTGACACGGAGCATCCTCTTCTTTCGACGTCTTCTTGCTGAATGAATGTTCCTTTAAATGACGTCATCCAATCAGCCAATAGGATTGAGCTCACATTCTATTGGCTGATTTTTCCTTCCTTAATTCCAATTGGCTGATAGAATTCTATCAGCCAATCAGAATTCAAGGGATGCCATCTTGGATGACGTCATTTAAAGGAACATTCATTCAGCAAGAAGACGTCGAAAGAAGAGGATGCTCCGTGTCGGATGTCTTGTAGATGGAGCCGCTCCGTGCCGGATGGATGAAGATAGAAGATGCCGTCTGGATGAAGACTTCTGCCCATCTGGAGGACCACTTCTGCCCATCTGGAGGACCACTTCTGCCGGCTTCGTGGAGGACTTCGGCCCGGATGGGTGAAGACTTCTCAAGGTAGGGTGATCTTCAAGGGGTTAGTGTTAGGTTTTTTTAAGGGGGGATTGGGTGGGTTTTAGAGTAGGGTTGATTGTGTGGGTGTTGGGTTTTAATGTTGGGGGGGTTGTAATTTTTTTTTACAGATAAAAGAGCTGATTACTTTGGGGCAATGCCCCGCAAAAGGCCCTTTTAAGGGCTATTTGTAATTTAGTGTAGAGCAGGGCTTTTTTATTTTGGGGGGGCTTTTTTATTTTGGGGGGGCTTTTTTATTTTGTTAGGGGGATTAGATTAGGTGTAATTAGTTTAAAAATCTTGTAATTATTTTATTATTTTCTGTAATTTAGTGGGGGGGGGGTTTGTACTTTAGATAATTTTTTTAATTGTATTTAGTTTATGGAATTAATTTAATTATAGTGTAGTGTTAGGTGTAATTGTAACATAGGTTAGTTTTTATTTTACAGGTATATTTGTCTTTATTTTAACTAGGAAGTTATTAAATAGTTAATAAGTATTTAATAACTATTCTACCTAGTTAAAATAAATACAAAGTTGTCTGTAAAATAAAAATAAACCCTAAGATAGCTACAATGTAAGCTGAAAGACTCCTGAAAGATACTACCACCTATAAAGAACTAAAAAGGGACCCCACTAGGGCCAATCTGATTTTATTTAGGAAACATTTAGAGGCAGCTAGAAGTAAGGGGATTTTAAATATAAAAGAATACAACTATCTAAATCCATAATTCCCCAGAACTCCAATCTTCTACTTCCTGCCTAAAATACATAAGAATTTAGAAAATCCGCAAGGCTGCGCAATAATAACAGGTATAAATTCCCTCACCTCCAATCTGTCCGAATATATTGATAGATATCTCCAGAAATATGTCAAACAACTGCCATCTTTCCTAAAAGATTCTACTCAAGTACAGCAAATATTATATAACATAAGAAATGAGGGTGATATCATTTTAGCCACATGCAATGTAACGTCGTTATACACTAATATTGCACATGATCTAGGCATGAAAGCTGTTTCAAATACTATCAATAAAGAACAAAGAGAGTTCCTACTAGAAAGCATCAGATTAATTCTAGAAAATAACACTTTCTTTTTTAATCAAAAAATGTATGTGCAGATTAAAGGTACCGATATGGGCACCAGATTTGCACCATTTGCACGTGAACCTATTTATGGGAGACTGGGAATCAGACTTTCTGGGTGCTAGTAGCTTGGTGCAACATCTGATGACCTATAAGTGGTACATCAACAATATCTTGATTGTTTGGAATGGAGATGAAAAAACCCTTCCTGACTTCTTCTTAGCTATGAACTCAAACGATAAAGGTCTACAGTTCACTTATGAAATAAAGAAAGATAGAATCCCCTTTCTAGATCTAGACATAGAGATAACATCTGATAAATTCAACACAAAAACTTTCTTTAAGAAAGTAGAGTCAAATAATTTCATTCACGCAGGAAGCTGCCATCTATCCAGATGAAAAATAATGTTCCTAAAGTACAATTCCTAAGAATAAGGAAAAACTGTTCTGACGTAGGGGATTATGAAGAACAGGCACAAATTCTAATGAAGACATTTGGTGATAAAGGATATGAAGAAAAATGATAAGTGATAACTATCTAGAAATTAAAGAAGTAGAAAGGAAAAGTCTGCTTGAGAATATGTAAGAGCGGTGTATACCACCTTAAAAATGGACTTCGTAGTAACACACACCCAAAAAATAACGAATGAGAGACAAGGGAAGGGGTATATGAGAGGCCCAGCAAACTGGAAACACATCTTGAAAAAGCCCAGAGAGAGGGGAGAAACGCTTTGATTGTGTTAAGTCAGAGAAGTGATTTGGAGATCATTTCTTCTACTCAGACTATTCCTAAATAATCTATCTTACTGAAGCTTACTGAAGCAAAGTAAGGACAACTAGACCTTTCACTAACTGGCAGTTTGATGAGACTGGCTATATACAGCTGCTGAGCGAAAGCAAGACTGGCTTACTTTACAACTTTCTAGCTAAAGCAGAAGAAAGAAGAAATTCTGACAAGTGCCGATACCAGCTGTGAACATCAGCTACTACGTCTGCTGCCTACCTAGGTGGACGCAATTCCGAGAGCAAGTACTCACAGCATCAGCTCAGACGCTGACCACAGAACAAGAATCTAATAACCGCTGAAGCCGTTTGGACAAGAGGGCACTACTTTGAGACTACGAATCCTCCACTATAACAAGGAGGTCCTGTAATACGGCCGATATTCATTACAAGCTTAAGGTACCGCTCTCATATGTAATTACAGATTGATCCAATACTCCTTGAGCAAGATCGTCTGCATATGAGAGTATCACACAAGTGCACTTTAGCTCTTTATTTATACAACACAGCTCCTTTAGTGGTTGTATTTTTATCCATACCTGCAACATATTAACTTTTTAAATATCCCTATTTGTTAGCTATTTTTAATGTTTGTATTAGATTACTTATTAATATCTTGACTGGATATTCAGGATTTTGTATATTTTATTTATAGATTTTATTGCAATACTGCTGTACTGTGTATATTTGTATCTATCATTATTATGGCCATTATAGACTTTTGATAACCCCTGATAACCCCTGGTCATTTTATTACCTATTACTCTTCTGTAATCTGCTTTCTATCGAGCAAATCTCTAGAGTCTTAGGTATTTTTTGATATAGCCATTGGGAGTATTAAGCGACTTTGAAGCCCATTCTTATTTTAACACAAATTTTTTATATTGTTTCTTATATTTTATGTCTGTTATTAATTAAATTTATATATTCTAAATATTTTATGAGAGTCTGTTGATTGGGAAATCTCTCTCCTGACATATAAATCTTGAGTATTCTCTCTTTATGCTTCCCTAATCAGTTCTACCTTAGCTTTAGCGCCAGTACTACCTCCCTATAGCAACACAACAGAAATGTCTTGTAATTACAAGATGTTTACTGTCCCTTTAGGCATGGTGTTCCTCAGTCTTGCATCGGAGGTATGATGTAAATGGTGCTGGTTCAAACAGAGGAGTTAAACATGATGATTTTTCCAGCCACAGAGTTGCAGAACATGCTGCAGACAGGTGAGGCTGAAGCTCTAGAGATCTCTATTAATAGTTTGTTTTAGAGAAGGGATGTTGTTGCAATGGGAACATCAAAAGAGATGCAAGAAGCTTTAAAATACATTTGACATCAGCATTTGGTGCTTAGTTATTCTATGTTACAAGCATCCTTGATCTCTGACCACTCTTCTGGTACGACCTTAGACATTTTCCTGGATTCCGATTCAAGCCTGACCCCTTGCTTTATCTGTGCTCTGCTGATTTTCTGGCAAATGATACACTGTTTATTTGAATGTTCTTCTACATCCTGCCTAGGTGTTGCTGCCTGGTTTCTGACAGATTTTTTTGGCAACTTTAGGTTACTGATTTTGGCCTATTCCGATCATTTTCAAAGGTAGCTCATTAATAAGCAATAATATAAATATATATGCTTCTCTGTTATGTGAACACACAGGACTGAATTATAATGTATCTATAAACTGATGAGTATCCTGCACAGTATAATGATGAAGCATATCTATACACAGAAAATGTCCACATAGGGACACACCTATGAATAAACAGGCTGCTATTGCCCTCCCCCCAGCACTTGGCCCTTGGTGCCACTGCACCTGCTTCACCATTGGTAGTTCCTCCCCTGCTTTATGGTAATTGGAATGTTATGCATGTTATTATGCTCCATGACTGTATTTCCATAAAATACTTGGTTTATTTGCTGATTGTAAATGGAACACTATTAGGTAAATGGTAGGCAATCTTTCACTATATATTAGTATTTGTTTGTAACCAGCAACATTTTTAAAGACATTATTATGGGGAAATTTAGAACAATGCAATAAACTAATATTAATGTCCAGGTTCCATGTATGTAGAGAGACCCAGAGCTACAGTGAGAAGAACCATGGAACAAGTGCAGCCTTTCTGGAATTTGTATGGGTAGAAATTTCCCAACTTGGAATGCACATCTCTATATGGTGCAACTACAGTATACCAGGCCTTGTAAAACTATTAAGCTGTTTGCATTTCTTCAGTTCATTAGTATTTAAAGGAACAGTCTACACCAACATTGTTATTGTTTAAAAATATAGATAACACCTTTACTACCCATTCCCCAGCTTTGCACAGCCAACATTGTTATTTTAATATACTTTATAACATTTAAACCTCTAAATTTCTGCCTGTTTCTAAGCCACTACAGATAGCCTCTTGTCACATGCTTTTTTTATTAGCCTTTCAAAACAAGAGACTGCTAATCCATGTCGGCCATATAGATAACATTGTGCTCACTCCCGGAATTATTATGCTCACTCCCGGAGTTATGCATGACACTGCACTAATTGGCTAAAATGCAATTCAATAGATGATTAATAAATAGCCATAAAGGGGGCTGTTAGATGAGGCTTAGGTACAAGATAATCACAGAGGTAAAAAGTATATTAATATAACCATGTTGGCTGTGCAAAACTGAGGAATGGGTAATAAAGGGATTATCTATCTTTTTAAATAAAAAAATGTTTGGAGTAGACTGTCCCTTTAAGAGATCTCTTTTACACCTCCTGGTTTAAGTTCTTAAAGGTTTTCACAAGCATATATGCAAATGTATAACATTTCATAATGATCAAAATGGACCCCAGTGTTGGAAATTGGGATTATATCACATTGTAGAGTATTCAATTGTTCATAGCAGCTTTATGGATAATAGGTTCATTATTGTTTTATATTATTTTTAAGGCCAATGTGTATGTTAAATTGTATCTACAGGCACATAATCATCCTTTATTTCTTTATACTTAAAGAGATAGGAAAGTCAAAATTAAACTTGCATAATTCAGAAAGAGCATGTAACTTTAGGACCCTTTTAAATTAACTTCTATTTTCAAATGTGCTTTGTTCTTTTGGTATCACTTGTTGAAAACGAATACGCACATATCTTACACTAGTGGGAGCTAGCAGCTGGTTGGTGCCTTCACACATTTGTCTTTTGTGATTGGCTAACTAGATGTGTTCAGCTAACTGCCTTTAGTACAATGCTGTTCGTTCAGCAAAGGATACAAAGATAATAAAGCAAATTTCATAATATAAGTAAATTGTAAAGTTGTTTAAAATTGTATGTTCTATCCAAATCATGAAATATTTTTTTGGGGGTTTCCTGTCCCTTTAAAGGAAAACCCATAAAATGTATTTAAACTTTCAGGTTGTATCACACAATAATGCATTCTCTAAGCACCAAGTTAAAATAAATATTGTTGCATTAGTTTGGAAAACATAAGCTTAAATGCTGCTTAATATTTATACATCTCAGTGTGGTCTAAAATGAAAATCGATAATCAGAAGTTTATCAAAATCATGTTGTTATTATAAGAATATAGTGCACTGCTGCAGAGTTTGATTATTATTATTATCGGTTATTTGTAGAGCGCCAAAAGATTCCGCAGTGCTTTAAACAGAGGGTAGTACAACAAAACAATTAAAGGGATCAAATGGGTAGAGGGCCCTGCCAATAGTTGCACTGTTGTAATCAGCTCTTAAGAAGGTGATCTACAAACAGCTGGACTTAAGGGGGTTCAGGGGATAGCAATGGAGGAGTGGAACTGGTATAAAGTAAGGTTAGCATAGGTTGTATGCATCCCTGAACAGTAGAGTCTTTAGGGAGCGCTTGAAGCTTTCAAAACTAGGGGAGAGTCTTGTGGGGTGAGAGTTCCACAAGATGGGAGCTAGTCTGGAGAAGTCCTGTAAACGGGAGTGTGATGAGCAGAGCGAAGGGGATGGGAGGGAGAGTATCTGGAAACAAGGTCTGAGATATGGGGGGAGCAGTGCAGTTGAGGGCTTTGTATGTCAGAGTGAGAATTTTGTGTTTGATCCTAGAGGCAAGAGGAAGTCAGTGAAGGGATTGGCAGAGAGGAGCAGCAGATGAAGAGCGACGTGTAAGGAAGATGAGTCTGGCAGAGGCATTCATTATGGATTGTAAAGGAGCTAGGCGGCAGGTGGGAAGACCAGAGAGGACAGAGTTGCAGTAATCAAGGTGGGAAAGAATGAGAGAGTGGATTAAAATCTTAGTTGTGTCTTGTGTAAGGAAGTGTCTAATTTTGGAGATGTTTTAAGGTGGAAGCGGCAGGCTTTAGCCAAGGACTGAATGTGAGGAGTGAAGGAAAGATCTGAGTCAAATGTGACCCCGAGACATTGGGCATGTGGGGTAGGGGTAATGATGGAGTTGTCGACAGTTATAGAGATATTGAGGGTGGAGATTTTGGAAGAAGTGGGGAAAATGAGGAGGTCAGTTTTGGAGAGATTTAGCTTGAGGTAGTGAGAGGACATCCAGGAAGAGATGTGAGAAAGACAGTTAGTGACAAGGGTTAGCAAGGAAGGAGATAGGTCTAGTGCAGAGAAGTAGATTTGGGTGTCATCGGCATACAAATGATATTGGAAACCGTGGGACTTAATTAGGGAACCTAGTGGTGACATATAGATTGAGAAGAGAAGGGGATCGAGGACAGAGCCTCGTGGTACTCCGACAGAAAGTGGTGACGGGGCAGAGGAGGCCCCAGAGAAGGCTACACTAAATGTACGGTTTGACAGGTAGGAAGAGAGCCACGAAAGGGCTGTGTCACAGATGCCGAAGGATTGGAGGGTTTGGAGCAAAAGAGGGTGGTCGACAGTGTCAAAGGCTGCGGACAGATCAAGGAGGATAAGCAGAGAGAAGTGGCCTTTTGATTTTGCTGTAAGTAGCTCGTTGGTGACCTTAACAATTGCTGTCTCTGTGGAGTGATAGAGACGAAATCCAGATTGCAGCGGGTCAAGAAGGGAGTTCAATGTAAGGAAATGGGATAGACGTGCATATACTAGTTTTTTGAGAAGCTTTGAGGCAAGAGGGAGGAGGGAAATAGGGCGGTAGTTGGATGGGGAGGTAGGATCAAGGGAAGGTTTTTTGAGGATAGGTGTGACCAGTGCATGTTTCATCGATGAGGGAAATGTACCAGTGCTGAGGGAGAGGTTGAAAATGTGTGTTAGTTTGATTCTCCGGTCCATAAAGCTGTAATTAGTCCTTCTCCGATTTCTAGCAAATTACAGCTCACTTCCTCCTCAGCCTCTTCACGCTCAAGAATATTATGCTCTAACAACGTTTTGTTGATGGGCGTTTTTCATGCTAGCTGATTGACACAAAATGTCATTATGGATTGTAAGTTCCCACAGGAATAGGGCCCTCAATTTCCCCTGTACTTGTCTGTAAAATTTTGTCTCTTATTGTATTGTTTCTCCGTTGTACTTTTATCCTTGTACACATGAGCAGCGCTGCGGAATCTGTTGGCGCTTTATAAATAAATAATAATAATAATAATAATTATGGGAATTACACACAACTAGATTGACAGCTCTGTATTTCATGTTCAGCATATTAGCAACTGCGAGCGCAATATGAAACATTCATATACTAATTAATAATGTATATTGGCAACTCATAATATTATCTAGTAAACAATATTACATTTTCTCAAACGTCTGATATATAATGAAATACAACAGCTTTCTGTATCGCCGCTGAGTACCAGAGCTACGTCACTAAGAGGGAGTAACGATCAGTGTGATATACCGCCCCTTATCCCAGCTCCTCATTCAGCTAAATCGTACACAGTAATGCCCAGCATGGAACTACGTGGGCATTACTGTGACGTTACAGCATACGGCTCAATATGCGCATGAGCCAGCGGCCATATTTACAAATGCCGATATGTGTGTACGACTGCATAGATTGGATGAATAACGCTCAATTCTGGAGGGCATGGGCTATGTTTAAAAACATAAAGGTAATTAAAAATTAAACCAATGATTACATTTAATAGATGTCTATGGCAATGGATCTTAGCAAGATAGATATAAAAAATTTTTTTATGAGTTTACTATCCCTTTAACTTTTAAAGACGTCAAAACTTCCTTTGTTTTAAGTGATCAGTCAACCAATGTATACATATAAAAAGCTATAGATATTTTTTTTTTAAATATGACTGCAGTAAAATAAATTCTTGTGCATAAGGAGGTTATATTTTAATGTATTGCACACCAATTTTTGTATGTTTTTTTTTTACTTGTTGACTCTTTATACTTATTTTAGCTATAATTACATAGCACATCTTGACTCAGCTTTTTGTTTTAGATTGTCAATCTTGCACATGCTCAGCTCATTTTAAAAACGCATTTCTTTGTTTTACAAAAACGAGCAGCACTTTTAAACTATGAAATGTGTTCAAAAATCCAAAATGATAATGTGAATGTTAATTGATGATTGTAATAAGGGTCTGATTCTTAAAAATCCCTCTTCAACATTTTTTAGGTTTCCCGAATTAGGGTCTGGGAAATCTGATCACCTTATTAAAGGTCAACATTATGAACTAGTTCAGATGTGCAGCACTGCATACATCTACTTCCTCCCATGCAGTTCTCTCTTTAGGGGACTATCACTTTGCCTTGAGCTTTTACCATTTCAAGTGTCAGCCACCTTGCATGCAGAAGACTCTGCTCTTAGATACGAGATGACATTTTGTGACTGGTATTGAAATAAAATTAAAAAAAAAAGATTTTGTTTCCCTTTTTTTCTGTCTTTTTTTTATAACATTGTATCTATCTATTTATCTATCTATCTATCTATCTATCATCTATCTATCTATCTATTTTATCATCTATCTATTTATATATATCTATCTATCCATCCATCCATCTATCTTGCTGTATTTAAACAGTACTTGGAAGCAAAAAGCGTGAGATACTGTATTTCCAATTTGCTTGTCTTTCGCAGAGTTCCCTGATGCATTGGTAACAGTGTATACAAAGCACTTCTGGAGAAAGGCAAGTGGGGATACTTGCCTAGATTTGCAAATTTTCTATACAATAGTTCTATGTCTCATATCATGTCTGTTTAACCAAACTACTGTTTAAACCTATTTCAACCTAACCTTCCACTGATTTGAAACTTAAACCACACAACCATCACACAGTCATAATGCAAAAACTCCCACTGCTGTTAGCCCTAAAATACCCTCACTTCACTACTGCACATAATATGCCCCTGAAGTAGGGTGACCATATTGCCCTGTTTTACTGTTTAAAGAAATGTTTTGTATAAGAACCCTGACATATGTATTTTTCATGTGTCCCTTTTTAAAGCGGCAATATGGTCACCCTACCTTGAAGGTAATAAGCTACCACTGAACAAAACAACAGATATGCAAGTTTTTTTATGGAACTATATCTTCTTTTTTTTTTTACAAATTAATTTAGTTCAGTTTTGTTGCTTTACACATACCTAGCTGGATTATAAGCTTTATACAATAACACTATTTTTATGCTATGTAACTATGTAACTGCTCTTAAGTATTCCCAGTTTTATAATGAATCATTCCATATTAATACACTTTATAATAACAAAAAATAGGGGTAGATTGGATTCCAACTAAAAAGCTAATCAGCATTTTATTCAAAATAATTAGTTATTAAAGTCTTCAAGGATTTCCATAGCATTATGTGATTAGTGTATTCATTAAAATAGTCCTTATTTTATAATTATTTAGGCCTACAAACATTTGATTCTGTTGCAAAAAAACAACTTTGTAATGAAACACTAAGAATACATTATAAATAACTTAATCAGTTGCTTTCTGAATCCAGGCGATGCACCTGGGAACTAAAAACAACAGAAAAAAAAGATGTCTGACAGTGAATTTGTAAACCTTTGATTGGAGCCGGTGTTATAATAGAAATGCCTTTTTATGATGCGTCTTTTTTTTAACAATGGGAGGGAAAAGGGATTAAGGCAAAGAAAATTACTCAAGGGAATGAACAATCTCAGACGATTAGAAGGGGATTGCTGGAAGCCAACCAGAAACAAAGAACTGTAAAACTGAAGGTGTAACAACTTTTTTAAAAACATTTGAGGGCAAACATTTTATAGCGCTATTCATTAAAGCAATGTTGTACAATCTGTCATGCTCTTCTGTTTCATCTGAAGGCATCTAAAAAGTATTCATAGTTGTCTGTGTTTGAAAAAATAGTGGTCCTATTCTATCAAAGTGAGCATTAATATAGCAGCAGTTGTGCACAAACATTTATATAGACAGTATCCTCTTATATTTAAATGTATCTATCTATCTATTTATCTATCATCTATCTATATACAAAACATACATACATAGATGCACCTTCTAACCTTGTCCATATAGCTACCACTGACCTAATTGTATTAATATAGCTCTATGGAATGATGGATTTATTGGACTTTCAAATGCCTTGATCTTTAATGTGACAGAGAAAAAAAATCTATTAAAGAAATGTCTCTTAAAAGTGCCAGTTGTCATTTTTTTCACAGTAACACACACACAAGTATATATATATATATATATATATATATATATATATATATATATATATATATATATATATATATATATATATATATATAGTCCTCCAAGAAGTAGGCACTCTCTGGCATTTCAAACGGATTTTAATCACAACAACAGGTTAAACAGTGAACGTTTTCGGGCTTGCGCCCGTCCCCGTCTGAGGACGGGCGCAAGCCCGAAAACGTTCACTGTTTAACCTGTTGTTGTGATTAAAATCCGTTTGAAACGCCAGAGAGTGCCTACTTCTTGGAGGACTGTACATTATGTTTTGTGGGCACCCTGGGAGCTGGTAACGTTAAGTGAGTGCTGGCTTCTGCTGGAAGTGTGTATATATATATATATATATATATATATATACTGTATATATATATATATTTATATATATATATATAAATATATATCAAAGTTGGATTGTATATTTCACATATACTATGTAGCTGATCTGTGCAATTCTAACTTTCTGTTGTCATATTTGATCTGAAATTTGAAATCTTATTTCAGCATCTGTCTTTAGCTTTTCCTACTGCATGTTTCACTTTTTTTTTAACATAAAATTTGGTGCTAAATTACAGAAAGGTCCCACAAATACTTGAGATTCAGAGCATGAGAAGGATTCTAGTAACTAATGTTGAATAAAACATGATAGGGGGGATTCACCAGCAATACCTCTTGGGATATTGTGTAACCCTATTTTTTGCTTGTTATCTCTAAAATGTTCTTGCTGGATTATTCTCTAATAATATGCATTGTAGACAGGAGTTGAGAGAAAGAAAGACAAAGAAAAAAAAAAGACAGGCAAGTTGCAGGAAGCTAATAATCCTTGACCTATATAAATCTTTATGTATAAGACTTGGTTAAAATGCTGGGATCTTTAGACGAACATAATGAGTTTAGCTTCATGGTTTACTATATATTATGTTACAGTGAGAATGGATTATAGAAAGACAGTGTTAATGCTTAAGTATGAATGACTGAGTGAACAGGAATTGGGATGCCAGCTGCAGCAGTAGTGAGGGTTGAAGGATTAGGAAAGAAAATGAATCCTTGGGCTGGAATAATCTTGAATGAACAGTAATATGAGGTGGGAAAATAGCCATAATGGGGAAGAAAAATTAATAACTGTGACATTACATTACACTTTCCATAATAATGTACTAACAAGAGATTAGAAGTTTCATCTCGCTCTGCCTTTGTAGTTCGCTGAGTTTGAATGATGTATGAATATTAGCATTAGCACATTTTAAGAACAGAAGATTTATGGTTTTAACTGCTAGAACTGTGTAAACATCAGGATTGAGCCATGAGAAATGTTCAGAATCAGGATAACGAAAGTGGATAAGAAGATGCAGAGCGGTGAATATTCACTGACAATTAAATCAGTAATTTTCCAGCTGTTCAAATGCCCTTACCATCATTCAAATACTTTATCAGCATAAAATATTTTATTAAAGGGATAGTAAAGTCAAAATTAAACTTTTCATGATTCAGATAGAACATGCAATTTTAAAACCTCCAATTTACTTCTTTTATCTAATTTTCTTTGTACTCTTGCTATTCTTTGTTGAAAATCATACATTGGTAGTATTATACTATTGGGGGCTATTTGCAGATTGGTGGCTGCACATACAGTATATGCCTCTTGTCTTTGGTTCGCTCAATGTGTTCAGCTAGCTCCCAGTAATGCATTGATGCTCCTTCAACAACGGATACCAAAAGAATGAAGACATTTTGAAACCAGAAGTAAAGTTCTTTAAAATACATTGCATGTTCTATCTGAACCAAGACAAAAAATTGTTTTGTTAAAATACTTAGGCCTAGATTTAGAGTTTGGCGGTAGCCGTCAAAACCAGCGTTAGAGGCTCCTAACGCTGGTTTTTACCGCCCGCTGGTATTTGGAGTCAGTCAGGAAAGGGTCTAACGCTCACTTTGCAGCCGCGACTTTTCCATACCGCAGATCCCCCTACGCCATTTGCGTATCCTATCTTTTCAATGGGATCTTTCTAACGCCGGTATTTAGAGTCGTGGCTGAAATCTAACGACAAAACTCCAGCCGCAGAAAAAAGTCAGTAGTTAAGAGCTTTCTGGGCTAACGCCGGTTTATAAAGCTCTTAACTACTGTGCTCTAAAGTACACTAACACCCATAAACTACCTATGTACCCCTAAACTGAGGCCCCCCCACATCGCCACCACTCTATTAATTTTTTTTAATTATAATTTATATTGTAGCTATATTAGGGTTTATTTTACAGGTAAGTATTTAGCTTTAAATAGGATTAATTTATTTAATAAGAGTTAATTTATTTAGTTAGATTTAAATTATATTTAACTTAGGGGGGTGTTAGTGTTAGGGTTAGACTTAGCTTTTAATACATTTATTATAGTAGCGGTGAGATACGGTCGGCAGATTAGGGGTTAATTATTGTAGGTAGGTGGAGGCGACGTTGGGGGCGGCAGATTAGGGGTTAATAAATATAATATAGGGGTCGGCGGTGTTAGGGGCAGCAGATTAGGGGTACATAGGGATAACGTAGGTTGCGGCGGTGTACGGAGCGGCAGATTAGGGGTTAATAATAATATGCAGGTGTCAGCGATAGCGGGGGTGGCAGATTAGGGGTTAATAAATATAGGGGTCGACGGTGTTAGGGGCAGCAGATTAAGGGTACATAGGTATAATGTATGTTGCGGCGGTGTACGGAGCGGCAGATTAGGGGTTAATAATAATATGCAGGGGTCAGCGATAGCGGGGGGTTAATAAATGTAAGGTTAGGGGTGTTTAGACTCGGGGTTCATAATAGGGTGTTAGGTGCAGACTTAGGAAGTGTTTCCCCATAGGAAACAATGGGGCTGCGTTAGGAGCTGAACGCTGCTTTTTTGCAGGTGTTAAGGTTTTTTTCAGCTCAAACTGCCCCGTTGTTTTCTATGGGGGAATTGTGCACGAGCACGTTTTTGAAGCTGGCCGCGTCCGTAAGCAACGCTGGTATTTTGAGTTGCAGTGGCGGTAAATATGCTCTACGCTCCCTTTTTTGGAGCCTAACGCAGCCCTTCTGTGAACTCTAAATACCAGCGGTATTTAAAAGGTGCGGGGGGAAAAAGCATGCGTAGCTAACGCACCCCTTTGGCCACAGAACTCTAAATCTAGCCATTACCTTTTAATCTTGAAAGCCACTCCAGCGATTCCCCTGCCCATCGCGAACCTTTTCATATGTCAAAAATTATTTATCCGGCTTCCTCCAATAACAGCGTTGCCTCAGGCAATGATTCCCCTGGAGGGGGAAGCCGTGATTGGAGGATGCCGTATTTGTCATTGCTGACGTATGAATTGACGAGCGTCAGGAGGGGGAATCACTGAAGCGGCTTTCAAGATTAAAAGGTAAGTATTTTAAGAAAACAAGTGAAATGTAAAGTATGATGAATGAAAGTGCCCCTGTTTTTAATAGGATTTTTAAAAACCGGGCACTGATTCATCAAACTTGACATTCATTTTAACCATATATTTGTATCCTCTAAAATATCTAAATATTAAAAATAGTTTCCATACACTTTTCATTTTCATCCCTGAAAAATATGTTAATACTCTAGTGGCAGATTGTGCTTCTTGTGTAATAAAATCTTCTCTTTAATTAGAAATATGTTTAATATGTTTCTTTTTGAACAGAAAAAAAAATCTAAGTATTTGCATAATGCTATACATTATGTTGGTAGGATATGAGGAACCTAAGATTATAGAGCCACAAAATAGCATTAAACATCTGCTATTTAGTCATACTGAGCCACTGTCTTATAGGTCATAGCATACTGTTTATAAAGTTAATGCACTTGTGTATATCCACTATATACTGTATGAAGAAGACAATGATGTGAACTCTCCAATACTTACAGTAGTCTATTAAAAATATTTACAGTATCTCACAAAAGTGAGGACACCCCGCAAATTTTTGTAAATATTTTATTATATCTTTTCATGTGACAACACTGAAGAAATGACACTTTGCTACAATGTAAAGTAGTGAGCGTACAGCCTGTATAAAAGTGTAAATTTGCTGTCCCCTGAAAATAACTCAACACACAATCATTAATGTCTAAACCGTTGGCAACAAAAGTGAGTACACCCCTAAGTGGAAATGTCCAAATTGGGCCCAAAGTGTCAATATTTTGTGTGGCCACCATTATTTTCCAGCACTGCCTTAATCATCTTGGGCATGGAGTTCACCAGAGCTTCACAGGTTGCCACTGGAGTCCTCTTCCACTCCTCCATGATGACATCACAGAGCTGGTGGATGTTAGAGACCTTGCGCTCCCCCACCTTCCGTTTGAGGATGCCCCACAGATGCTCAATAGGGTTTAGGTCTGGAGACATGCTTGGCCAGTCTATCACCTTTACCCTCAGCTTCTTTAGCAAGGCAGTGGTCGTCTTAGAGGTGTGTTTGGGGTCTTTATCAATTTGGAATACTGTCTTGCGGCCCAGTCTCTGAAGGGAGGGGATAATGCTCTGCTTCAGAATGTCACAGTACATGTTGACATTCATGGTTCCCTCAATGAACTGTAGCTCCCCAGTGCCGGCAGCACTCATGCAGACCCAGACCATGACACTCCCACCACCATGCTTTACTGTAGGCAAGGCACACTTGTCTTTGTACTCCGCACCTGATTGTCTCAACACATGCTTGACACCATCTGAACCAAATAAGTTTATCTTGGTCTCATCGGACCACAGGACATGGTTCCAGTAATCCATGTCCTTAGTCTGCTTGTCTTCAGCAAACTGTTTGCAGGCTTTCTTGTGCATCATCTTTTGAAAAGGCTTCTTTCTGGGACTAATTTGATGCAGTATGAGGCGCATGGTCTGAGTACTGACAGGCTGACCCTCCACCCCTTCAACCTCTGCAGCAATGCTGGCAGCACTCATACATCAATTTCCCAAAGACAACCTCTGGATATGACGCTGATCACATACCTGTCCTGTGAAACCCCTGTATGGTCTTGCCCATTGTGCTGCTGCTTAGTTTCAGGGTCTTGGCAATCTTCTTATAGGCTAATCCATCTTTATGTAGAGCAACAATTCTATTTTTCAGATCCTCAGAGAGTTCTTTGCCATGAGGTGCCATGTTGAACTTCCAGTGACCAGTATGAGAGAGTGTGAGAGCGATAACACCAAATTTAGCACACCTGCTCCCCATTCACACCTGAGACATTGTAACACTAATGAGTCACATGACACAAAAAGGCTAATTGGGCCCAATTTGGACATTTCCACTTAGGGTTTTGTTGCCAATGGTTTAGACATTAATGGCTGTGTGTTGAGTTATTCTGAGGGGACAGCAAATTTACACTGTTATTCAAGCTGTACACTCACTAATTTACATTGTAGTAAAGTGTAATTTCTTCAGTGTTGTCACATGAAAAGATATAATAAAATATTTACAAAAATGTGAGGGATGTAATCACTTTTGTGAGATACTGTACTTAGACATGAAATATCACCAAACATACTATGTTCTATAGGATAACATAGGGATTGAAGGAAGGTAACACTAATATTACAAGAGAAGTGCAAATGATAGGTAAGGTTTTGGTGCACCCTCAAATGGATTATTGTAACCAAATCATCTTAACATAACGGATATTTTTTTTAGCGCACCCTACTATACTTTTAATATAATGTCTATCAGCTCATTCATTGTGCTCGTATTACAAGTGGTTAATTTAAAGGACCACTCAATGCAGTAGGATTGCATAATTAATATGTGCATAATAAAAAGACAATACAATAACACCTACCCTGAATTTCAAATAAGCAGTAGATTTTTTTCTCTGACAATTTATTTTTCTCCCATTTTCTGGCCCCCTGTATCATGTGACAGACATAAGCCAATCACAGACTAGTATAAGTATACCCTGTGAACTTGTGCACATGCTCAGTAGGATCTTGTTCCCCAGAAAGTATGTATATAAAAAGACTGTGCAAAAATGTTATAATGGATACATTGGAAAGTATCTTAAAGGAACATGAAACCCAAATTTTTTTCTTTGATAATTTAGAAAGAACATGCAATTTTAAACAACTTTCTACTTTACTTCTATTATCTAATGTACTTCATTCTCTTGATATCCTTTGCTGAAAAGCATATCTAGATAGGTTCAGTAGTTGCTGATTGGTAGCTGCACATAGATGCCTCGTGTGATTGGCTCACCTATGTGCATTGATATTTCTTCAACAAAGGATATTTAATGAATTAAACAAATTACATAATAGAAGTAAATGAGAAAGTTGTTTAAAATTGAATTCTCTGTCTGAATCATGAAAGAAAAAATGTGGGTTTAATGGCCCTTTAAAACTGCATGCTCTTTCTAAATCATAAAAGTTTATTTTGACTTGTATCCTTTTAAGTGTTGCACTTAAACTCAATCCAAAATACCACTGTTAAATCTAGCACTTTTTAAGACCTGAGTAAACATTAATATTAAAAGTATAGCACAGAACTATGTGAAGAGTTCAACTACTTTCTCATCATCTGATAAGTGCATCATTGGCTTAGAGCTCAAACGATACCTGAAAGTAATTTTATTGTGCACCCCTATAGAAGTCTATTATGTAAAGGATTCAGAGCACCAACACTGTATGACATGCCAATGTTAGTGCACCTAAGACTATCCCTTTAGCAATAACAAAAATAATTCTGGACTTATAATATGACAACTAAAACAGAAACAGTATTGATTACGCTATGTCGATGTTAATGCACAACAGTGCTAATATTTGTGCTCCACTAGAAAGAATGAAAAACAGAATTTATGCTTACCTGATAAATTACTTTCTCCAACGGTGTGTCCGGTCCACGGCGTCATCCTTACTTGTGGGATATTCTCTTCCCCAACAGGAAATGGCAAAGAGTCCCAGCAAAGCTGGTCACATGATCCCTCCTAGGCTCCGCCCACCCCAGTCATTCGACCGACGGACAGGAGGAAATATATATAGGAGAAACCATATGATACCGTGGTGACTGTAGTTAGAGAAAATAATTAATCAGACCTGATTAAAAAACCAGGGCGGGCCGTGGACCGGACACACCGTTGGAGAAAGTAATTTATCAGGTAAGCATAAATTCTGTTTTCTCCAACATTGGTGTGTCCGGTCCACGGCGTCATCCTTACTTGTGGGAACCAATACCAAAGCTTTAGGACACGGATGAAGGGAGGGAGCAAATCAGGTCACCTAAATGGAAGGCACCACGGCTTGCAAAACCTTTCTCCCAAAAATAGCCTCCGAAGAAGCAAAAGTATCAAATTTGTAAAATTTGGCAAAAGTGTGCAGTGAAGACCAAGTCGCTGCCTTACATATCTGGTCAACAGAAGCCTCATTCTTGAAGGCCCATGTGGAAGCCACAGCCCTAGTGGAGTGAGCTGTGATTCTTTCAGGAGGCTGCCGTCCGGCAGTCTCATAAGCCAATCGGATAATGCTTTTAAGCCAAAAGGAAAGAGAGGTAGAAGTCACTTTTTGACCTCTCCTTTTACCAGAATAAACAACAAACAAGGAAGATGTTTGTCTGAAATCTTTAGTAGCCTCTAAATAGAATTTTAGAGCACGGACTACGTCCAAATTGTGTAACAAACGTTCCTTCTTTGAAACTGGATTCGGACACAAAGAAGGTACAACTATCTCCTGGTTAATATTTTTGTTGGAAACAACTTTCGGAAGAAAACCAGGCTTAGTACGCAAAACCACCTTATCTGCATGGAACACCAGATAGGGCGGAGAACACTGCAGAGCAGATAACTCTGAAACTCTTCTAGCAGAAGAAATTGCAACCAAAAACAAAACTTTCCAAGATAATAACTTAATATCTACGGAATGTAAGGGTTCAAACGGAACCCCTTGAAGAACTGAAAGAACTAGATTTAGACTCCAGGGAGGAGTCAAAGGTCTGTAAACAGGCTTGATCCTAACCAGAGCCTGAACAAATGCTTGAACATCTGGCACAGCTGCCAGTCTTTTGTGAAGTAAAACAGATAAAGCAGAGATCTGTCCCTTCAGAGAACTTGCAGATAATCCTTTCTCCAAACCTTCTTGTAGAAAGGATAGAATCTTAGGAATTTTTATCTTGTTCCATGGGAATCCTTTAGATTCACACCAACAGATATATTTTTTCCATATTTTATGGTAAATTTTTCTAGTTACAGGCTTTCTAGCCTGAATCAGAGTATCTATTACAGAATCTGAAAACCCACGCTTTGATAAAATCAAGCGTTCAATCTCCAAGCCGTCAGTTGGAGGGAAACCAGATTCGGATGTTCGAATGGACCCTGAACAAGAAGGTCCTGTCTCAAAGGTAGCTTCCATGGTGGAGCCGATGACATATTCACCAGGTCTGCATACCAAGTCCTGCGTGGCCACGCAGGAGCTATCAAGATCACCGAGGCCCTCTCCTGATTGATCCTGGCTACCAGCCTGGGGATGAGAGGAAACGGTGGGAATACATAAGCTAGGTTGAAGGTCCAAGGTGCTACTAGTGCATCTACTAGGGTCGCCTTGGGATCCCTGGATCTGGACCCGTAGCAAGGAACCTTGAAGTTCTGACGAGACGCCATCAGATCCATGTCTGGAATGCCCCATAATTGAGTTATTTGGGCAAAGATTTCCGGATGGAGTTCCCACTCCCCCGGATGGAATGTCTGACGACTCAGAAAATCCGCTTCCCAATTTTCCACTCCTGGGATGTGGATCGCAGACAAGTGGCAGGAGTGATCCTCCGCCCATTGAATTATCTTGGTCACTTCTTTCATCGCCAGGGAAGTCCTTGTTCCCCCCTGATGATTGATATATGCAATGGTCGTCATGTTGTCTGACTGAAACCTTATGAATTTGGCCTTTGCTAGTTGAGGCCAAGCTCTGAGAGCATTGAATATCGCTCTCAGTTCCAGAATGTTTATCGGGAGAAGAGACTCTTCCCGAGACCATAGACCCTGAGCTTTCAGGGATTCCCAGACCGCGCCCCAGCCCACTAGGCTGGCGTCGGTCGTGACAATGACCCACTCTGGTCTGCGGAAGCTCATTCCCTGTGACAGATTGTCCAGGGTCAGCCACCAACGGAGTGAATCTCTGGTCTTTTGATCTACTTGAATCGTCGGAGACAAGTCTGTATAATCCCCATTCCACTGTCTGAGCATGCACAGTTGTAATGGTCTTAGATGAATTTGTGCAAAAGGAACTATGTCCATTGTTGCAACCATCAATCCTATTACTTCCATGCACTGCGCTATGGAAGGACGAGGAACAGAATGAAGTACTTGACAAGAGCTTAGAAGTTTTGATTTTCTGACCTCTGTCAGAAAAATCCTCATTTCTAAGGAATCTATTATTGTTCCCAAGAAGGGAACTCTTGTTGACGGGGACAGAGAACTTTTTTCTTTGTTCACCTTCCATCCGTGAGATCTGAGAAAGGCTAGGACGATGTCCGCATGAGCCTTTGCTTTTGACAGGGACGACGCTTGAATCAGGATGTAGTCCAAGTAAGGTACTACTGCAATGCCCCTTGGTCTTAGAACCACTAGAAGGGACCCTAGTACCTTTGTGAAAATCCTTGGAGCAGTGGCTAATCCAAATGGAAGTGCCATAAACTGGTAATGCTTGTCCAGAAAAGCGAACCTTAGGAACTGATGATGTTCCTTGTGGATAGGAATATGTAGGTACGCATCCTTTAAATCCACGGTAGTCATAAATTGATTTTCCTGGATAGTAGGTAGGATCGTTCGAATAGTTTCCATTTTGAACGATGGTACCCTGAGAAATTTGTTTAGGATCTTTAGATCCAAAATTGGTCTGAATGTTCCCTCTTTTTTGGGAACTATGAACAGATTGGAATAAAATCCCATTCCTTGTTCTCTTATTGGAACTGGATGTATCACTCCCATCTTTAACAGGTCTTCTACACAATGTAAGAATGCCTGTCTCTTTATTTGGTTTGAAGATAATTGAGACCTGTGGAACCTTCCCCTTGGGGGTAGTTCCTTGAATTCCAGGAGATAACCTTGAGAAACTATTTCTAGCGCCCAAGGATCCTGAACATCTCTTGCCCAAGCCTGAGCAAAGAGAGAAAGTCTGCCCCCCACTAGATCCGGTCCCGGATCGGGGGCTATCCTTTCATGCTGTTTTGGTAGCAGTGGTAGGCTTCTTGGCCTGCTTACCCTTGTTCCAGCCTTGCATTGGTTTCCAGGCTGGTTTGGGTTGTGAAGTATTACCCTCTTGCTTAGAGGATACAGAATTAGAGACTGGTCCGTTTCTGCGAAAGGGACGAAAATTAGGCTTATTATTAGCCTTAAAAGACCTATCCTGTGGGAGGGCGTGGCCCTTTCCCCCAGTGATGTCTGAAATAATCTCTTTCAAATCAGGTCCAAATAATGTTTTACCTTTGAAAGGAATGTTAAGCAATTTTGTCTTGGAAGACACATCCGCTGACCAAGACTTTAGCCAAAGCACTCTGCGCGCCACGACAGCAAACCCTGAATTTTTCGCCGCTAATCTAGCTAATTGCAAAGCGGCATCTAAAACAAAAGAGTTAGCCAATTTAAGTGCTTGAACTCTGTCCATAACCTCCTCATACGAAGATTCTTTACTGAGCGATTTTTCTAGTTCCTCGAACCAGAAACACGCTGCCGTAGTGACAGGAACAATGCATGAAATTGGTTGTAGAAGGTAACCTTGCTGTACAAAAATCTTTTTAAGCAAACCCTCTAATTTCTTATCCATAGGATCTTTGAAAGCACAACTATCTTCGATAGGAATAGTAGTGCGTTTGTTTAGAGTAGAAACCGCCCCCTCGACCTTGGGGACTGTCTGCCATAAGTCCTTTCTGGGGTCGACTATAGGAAATAATTTCTTAAATATAGGGGGGGAACAAAAGGTATGCCGGGCCTTTCCCACTCTTTATTTACTATGTCCGCCACCCGCTTGGGTATAGGAAAAGCGTCGGGGGGCACCGGAACCTCTAGGAACTTGTCCATCTTACATAATTTCTCTGGAATGACCAAATTGTCACAATCATCCAGAGTAGATAACACCTCCTTAAGCAGTGCGCGGAGATGTTCTAATTTAAATTTAAATGTCACAACATCAGGTTCAGCTTGATGAGAAATTTTTCCTGAATCTGAGATTTCTCCATCAGACAAAACCTCCCTCATGGCCCCTTGAGATTGGTGTGAGGGTATGTCAGAACAGTTATCATCAGCGTCCTCTTGCTCTTCAGTGTTTAAAACAGAGCAATCGCGCTTTCTCTGATAAGTAGGCATTTTGGATAAAAGATTTGCTATGGAGTTATCCATTACAGCCGTTAATTGTTGCATGGTAATAAGTATTGGCGCACTAGATGTACTAGGGGCCTCCTGTGTGGGCATAACTGGTGTAGACACAGTAGGGGATGATGTAGTATCATGTTTACTCCCCTCATTTGAGGAATCATCTTGGGCAATATCATTATCTGTTGCATTACTGTCCTTACTTTGTTTGGACACTATGGCACAATTATTACATAAATTTAAATGGGGAGACACATTGGCTTTCATACATATAGAACATAGCTTATCTGATGGTACAGACATGTTAAACAGGCTTAAACTTGTCAACAAAGCACAAAAAACGTTTTAAAATAAAACCGTTACTGTCACTTTAAATTTCAAACTGAAAACACTTTATTACTGAATATGTGAAAAAGTATGAAGGAATTGTTCAAAATTCACCAAAATTTCACCACAGTGTCTTAAAGCATTAAAAGTATTGCACACCAAATTTCAGAGCTTTAACCCTTAAATTAACGGAACCGGAGCCGTTTTTACATTTAACCCCTATACAGTCCCAGAATGAGGCTCTGTCTATAACTAGAAAGGCCCCCATCTGAAAAAGGTGTCCAACACAGTGCCTGCCATTTTTCTAAACGTTCCCCAAGATTATAATACCAATAATTAGTTAGAATCTGCGTAATATGCCTAGTAAAGCAATTGTTTTAGCCCAGAAAAATGTCTACCAGTTTTTAAGCCCTTTTTGAAGCCCTTTATTCTTTTATGTTTAACTAAGAAAATGGCTTACCGGTCCCCATGAGGGGAAATGACAGCCTTCCAGCATTACATGGTCTTGTTAGAAATATGTCTAGTCATACCTTAAGCAGAAAAGACTGCTAACTGTTTCCCCCAACTGAAGTTACTTCATCTCAACAGTCCTGTGTGGAAACAGCAATCGATTTTAGTTACTGTCTGCTAAAAATCATCTTCCTCTTACAAACAGAAATCTTCATCCTTTTCTGTTTCAGAGTAAATAGTACATACCAGCACTATTTTAAAATAACAAACACTTGATAGAAGAATAAAACTACAAAAAACTCTTAACCATCTCCGTGGAGATGTTGCCTGTGCAATGGCAAAGAGAATGACTGGGGTGGGCGGAGCCTAGGAGGGATCATGTGACCAGCTTTGCTGGGACTCTTTAAATTTTTTATATTAGAATCTTAAATTGTTAAATGCTCCTTAAATAATCAGCAAAAAGCCTTTAACATGTATGTGTGTGTGTGTGCACGTGTGAGCGCTCTCACTTCTGTATGTGTGTTTGTGTGTGTATGCTCGTGTGTGTGCACAAAAAGTCTTTGGGGTATATTTATCATAGTGTGAGCGGACATGATACGATGTAGCGTATCATGTCCGCTGCACATCGATAAATGCTGACAGCGTACGCTGTCGGCATTTATCATTGCACAAGCAGTTCTTGTGAGCTGCTGGTGCAATGCCGTTCCCGGCCGCTAGCAGGAGGTGTCAATCAAACCGATCGTATTTGATCGGTTCGATTTCTGTCCATGGCCTCAGAGCAGGCGGACCACTTTTATACCGCTGCTTCATAACTTCTGTTTCCAGCGAGCCTTCAGGCAAGGGGCATCAAGCTCCATACACAACTTGATAAATCAGTCCCTTTAACCTGTATTTGTGTGTTTGTGTGTGTGTGTTTGTGTGTACTCGCTTACTTACGTTTGTGTATGTGTGTATAAGAGTGCTGTTGAATATTATCATATTTATAACATCAAAATTGTTCTTGTGAGGTTGTTTTACAAAAATCAAGTGCAATATTATATACAGATATTACAGTTTTGAAAGAACACACTCTGGGGCCTATTTATCAAATGTCTTGCGGACCTGATCCGACAGTGCGGATCAGGTCCGCAAGACATCGCTAAATGCGGAGAGCAATGCGCTCTCCGTATTCAGTATTGCACCAGCAGCTCCATTGCACCATTGCACTATTGCACCAGCTGCTGGTGCAACGCCACCCCCTGCAGACTCGCGGCCAATGGGCAGGGGGTGTCAATCAACCCGATCATACTCGATCGGGTTGAATTCCGGCGATTCCTGTTCGCCTCATCAGAGCAGGCAGACAGGGTTATGGAGCAGCAGTCTTTGTGACCGCTGCTCCATAACTTGTGTTTCTGGCGAGTCTGAAGACTTGCCAGAAACACGGGCCGTCAAGCTTTGGAGCTTGATAGATAGGCCCCTCTATCATTAACAGTTCTATCTGTCATCTAATGCAGCAAGCTGTATCAAGAGAAACACAATACATAAAACAGATTTTATATATTGAATATAAAGTATAACAAGTATAAGACATGTTTGCACTATCAAACTAAAAAAAGTAATAGAAGTTATACTAAGTGAATAAATGTATTTAAACCTGTAGCTCATCATCGGGTGTCAGTTTCCTGCAATATTACATATTTTTCAAAGCTATGTGGGATTAAAGGGGTAGCTAAGAATGTTATTGTACTGTATATAAGGTAAAGAAAATACAAAACACATTTTAAAATATAGCTGCAAGCAGCGATAGAGGTGGCCATGCGCATCAACTTTGCAATGGCATACAAGCTGCTAAGTCACAATATATAGCTATACAGCAAATTTCAAAGATTTAAAATAAGCGGTTGCAAAGAAATCACATTTTCAAAATTTTCGCGTAAATCAATATGGCTGCCACAGCTTGTAACTAATTCCATCAACATGAACAACTGTATCTAGGTCACAATATAAGGTTATACAGCAAGTTTCACAGTTCTAACATAAGTGGTTGCAAAGAAAATAGATTTTTGAAATTTTCGCGTAAAACAAAATGGCTGCCAGATCATATAATATAAAGCCTCCATATTATGCACAATAGTTCTCAATATAGATGTCAATACACATGGCAAAAATAAAGCATTTTTGTAAAACGATTGTTGTTTTATTAATAATTTAAAAATATCGTTAAGCGTTTTTGAACAATTCAAAATGGCTGCCAAACCACATGACGTATCAACTTCTCTTGAACAAATCTGAATGTTAGTCATAAGATAACTCTATAAACAAAATTTCAAGTCTCTCCTATAAGCGGTTTCGGAAAAGAAGATTTTTATAGTTTGTAAAAATGGCGCATAAGAAACAAAATGGCCGCCAAGCTATGCAATGTATGGCTTTCAAGTTGCACATACTAATGCTCACTATAGACCTCTACAATTTGCACAAGTTTCACGAAAATTTGCAAATGTTTTATTCACGAAGACGATTGCGCAATGCGAATTTTAACTGCAATATTGTCTTTAAGGGTTATAACTATGTGTAATCATGTGTCTATCACAATGTAATATTGTTAAACATTGTAAAACTAATGTATAAAGTGCAAAATTACGCAATTAAATGGCGATAAAAAGGTTAATGTCTCACAGCAGCCATGTTGATTATGGAAAAATCGCAATTTTAACAAACTTGGTAGAGGACCTTGCAAGGAGCATATGTGCAAAATTGCGCTTTATTGCACTAAGCGGTTTAAGAGAAGAAGATGTTTAACAAGTTTCAAAGTTGTAACATTAGCAGTTCCGGAGATAAAGATTATTAAGCGTTTAGCGAAATTTGTCGCAAAAAGCAATATGGCTGCGTAACCTTATGACCTATGAGTTCAATATTGCATGAGATGTAGCAGAGCAATAGGCTGTACTAGCATACCTGATTTCAAGAGCTTTGCTTTAGCAGTTCAAAAGTTATGGGCAATAGAAAAAGTGGCGGAATAATAATAATAATAAAAAAAAAATAATAATAATAATAAATATAGCTGCAAGCAGCAATAGGGGTGGCCATGCGCATCACCTTTGCAAAGCATACAAGCTGCAAAGTCACAATATATAGCTACACAGCAAATTTCACAGCTTTAACATAAGCAGTTGCAAAGAAATCACATTTTCCAATATGGCTGCCATAGCCTGTGACCAATTCCTTCAACATGAACAAATGTGATTCTAGTTCACAATATAAGGTTATACAGCTAGTTTCACAGTTCTAAGATAAGCAGTTGCAGAGAAAATAGATATGTGAAATTTTCGCATAAAACAAAATGGCTGCCAGATCACATGATATACAGTCTCCATATTATGCACAATAATTCTCACTATATATGTCAATAATAATGGCAAAAATAAAGCATTTTTGTAAAATGGTATTTGTTTTATTATTAATTTTAAAATATCGTTAAACGTTTTTGAACGATTCAAAATGGCTGCCAAAGCACATGACCTATCAACTTCTCTTGAACAAATCTGAATGTTAGTCATAAGCTAACTCTGTAAACAAAATTTCAAGTCTGTGCCATAAGCGGTTTCGGAGAAGATTTTTGTAGTTTTTAAAAACAGCTCATACGAAAAACAAAATGGCCGCCACACTGTGTAATGTATGGCTTTCATATTACACACACTAATGCTCACTATAGACCTCTACAATTTGCACAAGTTTCATAAAAATTTGCAAATGTTTTATTCCACGAAGGCGACTGCGCAATGCAAATTTTAACTGCAATATTGTCTTTAAGGGTTATGACTATATGTAATCATGTGTGTATTACACTGTAATATTGTTAAATATTGTAAAACTAATGTATAAAGTGCAAAATTACGCAATTAAATGGCAATAAAAAGGTTAATGTCTCACAGCAGCCATGTTGATTATGGAAAAATCGCAATTTTAACAAACTTGGTAGAGGTTCTTACAAGGAGCATATGTAAAAAATTGTGCTTTATTGCACTAAGCGGTTTAAGAGAAGATGTTTAAAGATTTTCGAAAAATGCAAGACGGCTGCTACATCATGTGACCAAGGCACTTCTGTTGAACAATGGCAAATCTAGATCATAGCAGCACTGAGCACAGCAAGTTTCAAAGTTGCAACATAAGCAGTTCCAGAGCTGAAGATTTTTAAGCTTTTCTCGAAAATTTGTTGCAAAAAACAAAATAGCTGCCTAACTATATGACCTATGAATTCAATGTTGCATGAGATGTAGAATTACAATAGGCTGTACCAGCATACCTGATTTCAAGAGTTTAGCATAAGTAATTTGTGTTTTGTGAGCAATTGAATCAAAAGAGGCAGTATTGAATTATAAATAATTACGATAAAAATAAAACTAATATTGCTGCCACATCATGTGACTTATTCTCTCCTAATGAGCAATTATGAATCTAGGTCACAATATAAGATTATACAGCAAATTTCATAGTTCTAACATAAGCGGTTTCAGAGAAAATAGACTTTCATTATTTTCGTGTAAACAAAGATGGCTGCCTGATCATAAGATATAGAGCTTCCATATTATGCACAATAGTGCTCACCATAGATGTCAATAAACATGGCAAAAATAAAGCATTTTTGTAAAACTGTTTTTGTTTTATTATTAATTTTAAAATATCGTTAAGCGTTTTTGAACAATTCAAAATGGCTGCCAAACTACATGACCTATCAACTTCTCTTGAACAAATCTGAATGTTAGTCATATGATAACTCTGTAAACAAAATTTTAAGTCTGTGCCATAAGCGGTTTCGGAGAGGAAGATTTTTGTAGTTTTTAAAAACAGCGCATACGAAACAAAATGGCCGCCAAGCTATGCAATGTATGGCTTTCAAATTGCACATACTAATGCTCACTATAGACCTCTACAATTTGCAGAAGTTTCATGAAAATTTGCAAATGTTTTATTTCACGAAGGCGACTGCACAATGCAAATTTTAACTGCAATATTGTCTTTAAGGGTTATGACTATGTGTAATCATGTGTCTATTACACTGTAATATTGTTAAATATTGTAAAACTAATGTATAAAGTGCAAAATTACGCAATTAAATGGCGATAAAAAGGTTAATGTCTTACAGCAGCCATGTTGATTATGGAAAAATCGCAATTTTAACAAACTTGGTAGAGAACCTTGCAAGGAGCATATGTGCAAAATTGTGCTTTATTGCACTAAGCGGTTTAAGAGAAGAAGATGTTTAAAGATTTTTGCAAAATGCAAGATGGCTGCTACATCATGTGACCAAGGCACTTCTTTTGAGCTACAGCAAATCTAGTTCATAGCAGCACTGAGCACAGCAAGTTGCAAAGCTGTAACATAAGCAGTAACAGAGCTAAAGATTATTAAGCGTTTCTCGAAATTTGTCGCAAAAAACAATATGGCTGCGTAACCTTATGACCTATGAGTTCAATATTGCATGAGATGTAGCAGAGCAATAGGCTGTACTAGCATACCTGATTTTAAGAGCTTTGCTTTAGCAGTTCAAAAGTTATGGGCAATAGAAAAAGTGGCGGAATAATAATAATAATAATAAAAAATAAAAAATATAGCTGCAAGCAGCGATAGAGGTGGCCATGCGCATCGACATTGCAATGGCATACAAGCAGCTAAGTCACAATATAAAGCTTTATAGAAGTTTTTACAATTCTAACATTAGCAGTTGGAAAGAAAACACATTTTCGAAATGTTTGCGTTTTTCAAGATGGCTGCTCCACCAAATGATTAATACTTTCATCACGATCAGATGTAACTCTAGGTGACAATATATGGTTATACAGCAAATTTCACAGCTTTAACATAAGCGGTTGGAAAGAAAACACATTTTCGAAATTTTCACGTAAACCAATATGGCTGCCACAGCTTGTGACCAATTCCTTCAACATGAATAACTGTGACTCTAGGTCACAATATAAGGTTATATAGCAAGTTTCACAGTTCTAACATAAGCAGTTGCAGAGAAAATAGATTTTCGAAATATTCGCTTAAAACAAAATGGCTGCCAGATCTTATGATATACAGCCTCCATATTATGCACAATAATTGTCACAATAGATCTCAATAAACATGGCAAAAATAAAGCATTTTTGTAAAATGGTTTTTGTTTTATTATTAATTTAAAAATATCGTTAAGCGTTTTTGAACAATTCAAAATGGCTGCCAAACCACATGACATATCAACTTCTCTTGAACAAATCTGAATGTTAGTCATAAGATACATCTGTAAACAAAATTTCAAGTCTGTGCCATAAGCGGTTTCAGAGAAGAAGATCTTTGTAGTTTTTAAAAAACACGCATACGAAACAAAATGGCCGCCAAGCTATGCATTGTATGGCTTTCAAATTGCACATACTAAGTCTCACTATAGACCTCTACAATTTGCAGAAGTTTTATGAAAATTTGCAAATGTTTTATTTCACGAAGGCGACTGCGCAGTTCAAATTTGTACTGCAATATTGCCTTTAGGGGTCATGACTATGTGTACTCATGTGTCTGCTACACTGTAATATAGTTAAATAGTGTAAACATAATGCATAAAGTGCAAATTTACGCAATTAAACAGCGATAAAAAGGCGAATGGCTCATAGCAGCCATGTTGATTATGGAAAATTCGCAGTTTGAACAAACTTGGTAGAGGACCTTGCAAGGAGCACATGTGCAAAATTGCACTACATTGCACTTAGCGGTTGCAGAGAAGAAGATGTTTAAAGATTTTCGCACAATTCAAAATGGCAGCTAGGTCATGTGACTAAATCACTTCTCTTGAACAAACTTTATTCTAGGTCAGTACAGCAGTACACACAGCAAGTTTCACAGCTTTAACATAAGTGGTTCTGGAGAAGAAGATTTTCAAGCGGTTGTCAAAATTTGTCACAAAAAGCAATATGGCTGCTAGATCACATGACCTATGAGATTTATTTTGCATAGGATTATGCACAGCATAGATCTTTAGCATAGTGCCAAGTTTCATGAGTTTTTGAGTTATGCTGTTGTTTTTATAAGCACTTGAATAAGTGGCGGAATAATAATAATAAAAAAAATAATAATAATAAATATAGCTGCAAGCAGCGATAGGGGTGGCCATGCGCATCACCTTTGCAAAGCATACAAGCTGCAAAGACACAATATATAGCTACACAGAAAATTTCACAGCTTTAACATAAGCGGTTGCAAAGAAATCACATTTTCGAAATTTTCGCGTAAACCAATATGGCTGCCATAGCCTGTGACCAATTCCTTCAACATGAACAAATGTGACTCTAGGTCACAATATAAGGTTATACAGCTAGTTTCACAGTTCTAAAATAAGCAGTTGCAGAGAAAATAGATTTGTGAAATTGTCGCATAAAACAAAATGGCTGCCAGATCACATGATATACAGGCTCCATATTATGCACAATAATTCTCACCATAGATGTCAATAATAATGCCAAAAATAAAGCATTTTTGTAAAACGGTATTTGTTTTATTATTAATTTAAAAATATCGTTAAGCGTTTTTGAACAATTCAAAATGGCTGCCAAACCACATGACCTATCAACTTCTCTTGAACAAATCTGAATGTTAGTCATAAGCTAACTCTGTAAACAAAATTTCAAGTCTGTGCCGTAAGCGGTTTCGGAGAAGAAGATTTTTGTAGTTTTTAAAAACAGCGCATACGAAATAAAATGGCCGCCACACTGTGTAATGTATGGCTTTCATATTACACATACTAATGCTCACCATAGACCTCTACAATTTGCACAAGTTTCATGAAAATTTGCAATTGTTTTATTTCACGAAGGCGACTGCGCAATGCGAATTTTAACTGCAATATTGTCTTTAAGGGTTATGACTATGTGTAATCATGTGTCTATTACACTGTAATATTGTTAAATATTGTAAAACTAATGTATAAGGTGCAATATTACAAAATTAAATGGCGATAAAAAGGTTAATGTCTCACAGCAGCCATGTTGATTATGGAAAAATCGCAATTTTAACAATCTTGGTAGAGGACCTTGCAAGGAGCATATTTGCAAAATTGCGCTTTATTGCACTTAGCGGTTTAAGAGAAGAAGATGTTTAAAGATTTTCACAAAATGCAAGATGGCTGCTACATCATGTGACCAAGGCACTTCTGTTGAGCAATGGAAAATCTAGGTCATAGCATCACTAAGCACAGCAAGTTTCAAAAATGCAACATAAGCAGTTCCAGAGCTAAAGATTAATAAGCAGTTCTCGAAATTTGTCACAAAAAACAATATGGCTGCGTAACCTTATGACCTATGAGTTCAATATTGCATGAGATGTAGCATTACAATAGGCTGCACCAGCATACCTGATTTCAAGAGTTTAGCATAAGTAATTTGTGTTTTGTGAGCAATTGACTCAAAAGAGGAAGTATTGAATTACAAATAATTACGATAAATATAAAACCGATATTGCTGCCGCATCATGTGACTGATTCTCTCCTAATGAGCAATTATGAATCTAGGTAACAATATAAGACTGTACAGCAAATTTCACAGTTCTTACATAAGCGGTTGCAGAGAAAATAGACTTTCGAAATTTTCGCGTAAACCAAGATGGCTGCCCGATCGTAAGATATACAGCCTCCATATTACGCACAATAGTGCTCACTATAGATGTCAATAAACATGGCAAAAATAAAGCATTTTTGTAAAACGGTTTTTGTTTTATTATTAATTTAAATATATCGTTAAGCAATTTTGAACAATTCAAAATGGCTGCCAAACCACATGACGGATCAACTTCTCTTGAACAAATCTGAATGTTAGTCATAAGATAACTCTAGAAACAAAATTTCAAGTCTATCCCATAAGCGGTTTCGGAGAAGAAGATTTTTATAACTTTTAAAAATGGCGTATACGAAACAAAATGGCCGCCAAGCTATGCAATGTATGGCTTTCAAATTGCACATACTAATGCTCACTTTAGACCTCTACAATTTGCAGAAGTTTCATGAAAATTTGCAAATGTTTTATTTCACGAAGGCGATTGCGCAATGCTAATTTTAACTGCAATATTGTCTTTAAGGGTTATGACTATGTGTAATCATGTGTCTATTACACTGTAATATTGTTAAATATTGTAAAACTAATGTATAAAGTGCAAAATTACGCAATTAAATGGCGATAAAAAGGTTAATGTCTCACAGCAGCCATGTTGATTATGGAAAAATCGCAATTTTAACAATCTTGGTAGAGGACCTTGCAAGGAGCATATTTGCAAAATTGCGCTTTATTGCACTTAGCGGTTTAAGAGAAGAAGATGTTTAAAGATTTTCGCAAAATGGAAGATGGTTGCTACATCATGTGACTAAATCACTTCTGTGGAGCAATGGCAAATCTAGGTCATAGCAGCTCTAAGCACAGCAAGTTTAATGTCTCACAGCAGCCATGTTGATTATGGAAAAATCGCAGTTTAAACAAACTTAGTAGAGCACCTTGCAAGGAGCATATGTGCAAAATTGCGCGTCATTGCACTAAGCGGTTTAGGAGAAGAAGATGTTTGAATATTTTCGCAAAATGCAAGATGGCTGCCACATCATGTGACCAAGGCACTTCTCTTGAGCAAGAGCAATTTCCGGTCATAGTAGCACTAAGCACAGCGAGTTTCAAAGTTGTAACATAAGCAGTTCCAGAGCTAAAGATTTTTAAGCGTTTGTCGAAATTTGTCGCAGAAAGCAATATGGCTGCCAGAGCATGTGACCTATGAGTTCAATTTTGCATGAGATGTAGCAGAGCAATAGGATGTACCAGCATACCTGATTTTAAGAGCTTTGCACAAGCAGTTAAGCAGTTATGGGCAATTGAATACAAAGCTTGGCGGAATAAAAAGAATAATAATAATAATAATCCTAACAATAACAATAGGTTGTCCTGCAACTTCGTTGCATGGCCACCTAATAATAATCTTGACAATAACAATAGCCTCTATATTATGCACAATAGTGCTCACTATAGATGTCAATAAACATGGCAAAAATAAAGCATTTTTGTAAAACGGTTTTTGTTTTATTATGAATTTAAATATATCGTTAAGCAATTTTGAACAATTCAAAATGGCTGTCAAACCACATGACGTATCAACTTCTCTTGAACAAATCTGAATGTTAGTCATAAGATAACTCTATAAACAAAATTTCAAGTCTGTCCCATAAGCGGTTTCGGAGAAGAAGATTTTTATAGTTTTTAAAAATGGCGCATACGAAACAAACTAGCCGCCAAGCTATGCAATGTATGGCTTTCAAATTGCACATACTAATGCTCACTATAGACCTCTACAATTTGCAGAAGTTTCATGAAAATTTGCAAATGTTTTATTTCACGAAGGCGACTGCGCAATGCGAATTTTAACTGCAATATTGTCTTTAAGGGTTATGACTATGTGTAATCATGTGTCTATTACACTGTAATATTGTTAAATATTGTAAAACTAATGTATAAAGTGCAAAATTACGCAATTAAATGGCGATAGAAAGGTTAATGTCTCACAGCAGTCATGTTGATTATGGAAAAATCGCAAGTTTAACAATGTTGGTAGAGGACCTTGCAACGAGCATACGTGCAAAATTGCGCTTTATTGCACTAAGCAGTTTAAGAGAAGAAGATGTTTAAATATTTTCGCAAAATGGAAGATGGTTGCTACATCATGTGACTAAATCACTTCTGTGGAGCAATGGCAAATCTAGGTCATAGCAGCTCTAAGCACAGCAAGTTTCAAAGTTGCAACATAAGCAGTTCCAGAGCTAAAGATTATTAAGCAGTTCTCGAAATTTGTCGCAAAAAACAAAATGGCTGCGTAACCTTATGACCTATGAGTTCAATATTGCATGATATGTAGCATTGCAATAGGCTGTACCAGCATACCTGATTTCAAGAGTTTAGCATAAGTAATTTGTGTTTTGTGAGCAATTGACTCAAAAGAGGAAGTATTGAATTACAAATAATTACGATAAACATAAAACCGATATTGCTGCCGCATCATGTGACTGATTCTCTCCTAATGAGCAATTGTGAATCAAGGTAACAATATAAGACTGTACAGCAAATTTCACAGTTCTTACATAAGCGGTTGCAGAGAAAATAGACTTTCGAAATTTTCGCGTAAACCAAGATGGCTGCCCGATCGTAAGATATACAGCCTCCATATTACGCACAATAGTGCTCACTATAGATGTCAATAAACATGGCAAAAATAAAGCATTTTTGTAAAACGGTTTTTGTTTTATTATGAATTTAAATATATCGTTAAGCAATTTTGAACAATTCAAAATGGCTGCCAAACCACATGACGTATCAACTTTTCTTGAACAAATCTGAATGTTAGTCATAAGATAACTCTATAAACAAAATTTCAAGTCTGTCCCATAAGCGGTTTCGGAGAAGAAGATTTTTATAGTTTTTAAAAATGGCGCATACAAAACAAAATGGCCGCCAAGCTATGCAATGTATGGCTTTCAAATTGCACATACTAATGCTCACTATAGACCTCTACAATTTGCAGAAGTTTCATGAAAATTTTCAAATGTTTTATTTCACGAAGGCGATTGCACAATGCGAATTTTAACTGCAATATTGTCTTTAAGGGTTATGACTATGTGTAATCATGTGTCTATTACACTGTAATATTGTTAAATATTGTAAAACTAATGTATAAAGTGCAAAATTACGCAATTAAATGGCGATAAAAAGGTTAATGTCTCACAGCAGCCATGTTGATAATGGAAAAATCGCAGTTTGAACAAACTTGGTAGAGGACCTTGCAAGGAGCATATGTGCAAAATTGTGCATCATTGCACTAAGCGGTTTAGGAGAAGAAGATGTTTGAATATTTTCGCAAAATGCAAGATGGCTGCCACATCATGTGACCTAGGCACTTCTCTTGAGCAATAGCAATTTCAGGTCATAGTAGCACTAAGCAGAGCGAGTTTCAAAGTTGTAACATAAGCAGTTCCAGAGCTAAAGATTTTTAAGCGTTTGTCGAAATTTGTCGCAAAAAGCAATATGGCTGCCAGAGCATGTGACCTATGAGTTCAATTTTGCATGAGATATAGCACAGCAATAGGCTGTACCAGCATACCTGATTTTAAGAGCTTTGCAAAAACAGTTAAGCAGTTATGGGCAATTGAATACAAAGCTTGGCGGAATAAAAAGAATAATAATAATAAATATAGCTGCAAGCAGCGATAGAGGTGGCCATGCGCATCGACATTGCAATGACATACAAGCAGCTAAGTGACAATATAAAGCTTTATAGAAGTTTTTACAATTCTAACATTAGAAGTTGGAAAGAAAACACATTTTCGAAATGTTTGCGTTTTTCAAGATGGCTGCCCCACCATATGACCAATACTTTCATCACGATCAGATGTAACTCTAGGTGACAATATATGGTTATACAGCAAATTTCACAGCTTTAACATAAGCGGTTGGAAAGAAAACACATTTTTGAAATTTTCGCGTAAACCAATATGGCTGCCACAGCTTGAAACCAATTCCTTCAACATGAACAACTTTGACTCTAGGTCACAATATCAGGTTATACAGCAAGTTTCACAGTTCTAACATAAGCAGTTGCAGAGAAAATAGATTTTCAAAATATTCGCATAAAACAAAATGGCTGCCAGATCATATGATATACAGCCTCCATATTATGCACAATAATTGTCACCATAGATCTCAATAAACATGGCAAAAATAAAGCATTTTTGTAAAACGGTTTTTGTTTTATTATTAATTTAAAAATATCGTTAAGTGTTTTTGAACAATTCAAAATGGCTGCCAAACCACATGACCTATCAACTTCTCTTGAACAAATGTGAATGTTAGTCATAAGATAACTATGTAAACAAAATTTCAAGTCTGTGCCATAAGCGGTTTCGGAGAAGAAGATTTTTGTAGTTTTTTAAAAACGCGCATACGAAACAAAATGGCCGCCAAGCTATGCATTGTATGGCTTTCAAATTGCACATACTAATGCTCACTATAGACCTCTACAATTTGCAGAAGTTTTATGAAAATTTGCAAATGTTTTATTTCACGAAGGCGACTGCGCAGTAAGAATTTTTACTGCAATATTGCCTTTAGGGGTCATGATTATGTGTACTCATGTGTCTGCTACACTGTAATATAGTTAAATAGTGTAAACATAATGCATAAAGTGCAAATTTACGCAATTAAACAGCGATAAAAAGGCGAATGGCTCATAGCAGCCATGTTGATTATGGAAAATTCGCAGTTTGAACAAACTTGGTAGAGGACCTTGCAAGGAGCACATGTGCAAAATTGCGCTTTATTGCACTTAGCGGTTGCAGAGAAGAAGATGTTTAAAGATTTTCGCACAATTCAAAATGGCAGCTAGGTCATGTGACTAAATCACTTCTCTTGAACAAACTTTATTCTAGGTCAGTACAGCAGTACACACAGCAAGTTTTACAGCTGTAACATAAGCGGTTCTGGAGAAGAAGATTTTCAAGCGGTTGTCGAAATTTGTTGCAAAAAGCAATATGGCTGCTAGATCACATGACCTATGAGTTTTATTTTGCATAGGATTATGCACAGCATAGATCTTTAGCATAGTGCCAAGTTTCATGAGTTTTAGAGTTATGCTGTTGTTTTTATAAGCATTTAAATAAGTGGCGGAATAATAATAATAATAAATATAGCTGCAAGCAGCGATAGAGGTGGCCATGCGCATTGACATTGCAATGACATATAAGCAGCTAAGTCACAAATTAAAGCTTTATAGAAGTTTTTACAATTCTAACATTAGCAGTTGCAAAGATAACACGTTTTCAAAATTTTTGCGTTTTTCAAGATGGCTGCCCCACTATATGACCAATACTTTCATCACGATCAGATGTAACTCTAGGTGACAATATATGGTTATACAGCAAATTTCACAGCTTTAACATAAGCGGTTGGAAAGAAAACACGTTTTTGAAATTTTCGCGTAAACCAATATGGCTGCCACAGCTTGTGACCAATTTCTTCAACATGAACAACTGTGACTGTAGGTCACAATATAAGGTTATACAGCAAGCTTCACAGTTCTAACATAAGCAGTTGCAGAGAAAATAGATTTTCAAAATATTCGCATAAAACAAAATGGCTGCCAGATCATATGATATACAGCCTCCATATTATGCACAATAATTGTCACCATAGATGTCAATAAACATGGCAAAAATAAAGCATTTTTGTAAAATGGTTTTTATTTTATTATTAGTTTAATAATATCGTTAAGCGTTTTTGAACAATTCAAAATGGCTGCCAAACCACATGACATATCAACTTCTCTTGAACAAATCTGAATGTTAACCATAAGATAACTCTATAAACAAAATTTCAAGTCTGTCCCATAAGCGGTTTCGGAGAAGAAGATTTTTTTAGTTTTTAAAAATGGAGCATACGAAAACAAAATGGCCGCCAAGCTATGCAATGTATGGCTTTCAAATTGCACATACTTATGCTCACTATAGACCTCTACAATGTGCATAAGTTTCATGAAAATTTGCAAATGTTTTATTTCACGAAGGCGACTGCGCAATGCGAATTTCAACTGCAATATTGTCTTTAAGGGTTATGACTATGCGTAATCATGTGTCTATTACACTGTAATATTGTTAAATATTGTAAAACTAATGTATAAAGTGCAAAATTTACGCAATTAAATGGCGATAAAAAAGTTAATGTCTCACAGCAGCCATGTTGATTATGGAAAAATCGCAATTTTAACAAACTTGGTAGAGGACCTTGCAATGAGCATATGTGCAAAATTGCACTTTATTGCACTAAGCGGTTTAAGAGAAGAAGATGTTTAAAAATTTTCGCAAAATCCAAGATGGCTGCTACATCATGTGACTAATGCACTTCTGTTGAGCAATGGCAAATCGAGGTCATAGCAGCACTGAGCACAGCAATTTTCAAAACTGTAACATAAGCAGTTCCAGAGCTAAAGATTATTAAGCAGTTCTCAAAATTTGTCGCAGAAAACAATATGGCTGCATAACCTTATGACCTATGAGTTCAATATTGCATGAGATGTAGCATTGCAATAGGCTGTACCAGCATACCTGATTTCAAGAGTTTAGCATAAGTAATTTGTGTTCTGTGAGCAATTGACTCAAAAGAGGCAGAATTGAATTACAAATAATTACCATAAACTTAAAACCGATATTGCTGCCGCATCATGTGACTGATTCTCTCCTAATGAGCAATTGTGAATCTAAGTCGCATTATAAGAGAGTACAGCAAATTTCACAGTTCTTACATAAGCGGTTGCAAAGAAAATAGACTTTCGGTATTTTCGCGTAAACCAATATGGCTGCCCGATCGTAAGATATACAGCCTCCATATTACGCACAATAGTGCTCACTATAGATGTCAATAAACATGGCAAAAATAAAGCATTTTTGTAAAACGGTTTTTGTTTTATTATTGATTTAAATATATCGTTAAGCAATTTTGAACAATTCAAAATGGCTGCCAAACCATATGACCAATTGACGTCTCTTGAACAAATCTGAATATTGGTCATAAGATAACTCTACAAACCAAGTTTCACGTCTGTCTAATAAGCGGTTTCGGAGAAGAAGATTTTTGTAGTTTTTAAAAACAGCGCATATGAAACAAAATGGCCGCCACACTGTGCAATGTATGGCTTTCAAATTGGACACACTAATGCTCACCATAGACCTCTACAATTTGCAGAAGTTTCATGAAAATTTGCAAATGTTTTATTTCACGAAGGCGACTGCGCAGTGCGAATTTTAACTGCAATATTGTCTTTAAGGGTTATGACTATGTGTAATCATGTGTCTATTACACTGTAATATTGTAAAACTAATGTATAAAGTGCAAATTTACGCAATTAAATGTCGATAAAAAGGTTAATGTCTCACGGCAGCCATGTTGATTATGGAAAAATCGCAGTTTGAACAAACTTGGTAGAGGAACTTGCAAGGAGCATTTGTGCAAAATTGTGCATCATTGCACTAAGCGGTTTAAGAGAAGAAGATGTTTGAAGATTTTCGCAAAATGCAAGATGGCTGCCACATCATGTGACGAGGCACTTCTCTTGAGCAACAGCAAATCTAGGTCATAGTAGCACTAAGCACAGCAAGTTTCAAAGTTGTAACATAAGCAGTTCCAGAGCTAAAGATTTTTAAGCGTTTGTTGAAATTTGTCGCAAAAAGCAATATGGCTGCCAGAGCATGTGACCTATGAGTTCAATTTTGCATGAGATGTAGCAGAGCAATAGGATGTACCAGCATACCTGATTTCAAGAGCTTTGCACAAGCAGTTAAGCAGTTATGGGCAATTGAATAAAAAGCTTGGCGGAATAAAAAGAATAATAATAATAATAATCCTAACAATAACAATAGGTTGTCCTGCAACTTCGTTGCATGGCCACCTAATAATAATAATAATAATAATAATAATAATAAATATAGCTGCAAGCAGCAATAGAGGTGGCCAGCACATTATTTTTGCAATCCCATATAAGTAGTTATGTCACAAAATAAAGCTATATAACAACTGTTTACAGTTCTAACATAAGCATTTGGAAAAAAAACACATTTTCGAAATGTTTGCATTTTTTAAAATGGCTGCCACACCATATGACCAATACTTTCAACATGAACAAATTTAACTCTAGGTGACAATATATGGTTATACAGCAAATTTCACAGTTTTAACATAAGCGGTTGGAAAGAAAACACAGTTTCAAAATTTTTGCGTAAACCAATATGGCTGCCACAGCTTGTGACTAATTCCTTCAACATGAACAACTGTGACTCAAGGTCACAATATAAGAATGTACAGCAAATTTAACAGTTCTTACATAAGCGGTTGCAGAGAAAATAGACTTTCGAAATTTTCACGTAAACCAAGATGGCTGTCCGATCGTAAGATATACAGTCTCTATATTATGCACAATAGTGCTCACTATAGATGTCAATAAACATGGCAAAAATAAAGCATTTTTGTAAAACGTTTTTTTTTTTTTTTTTAATTTAAATAGATCAATAAGCAATTTTGAACAATTCAAAATGGCTGCCAAACCACATGACGTATCAACTTCTCTTGAACAAATCTGAATGTTAGTCATAAGATAACTCTATAAACAAAATTTCAAGTCTGTGCCATAAGCGGTTTCGGAGAAGAAGACTTTTATAGTTTTTAAAAATGGCACATACAAAACAAAATGGCCGCCAAGCTATGCAATGTATGGCTTTCAAATTGCGCATACTAATGCTCACTATAGACCTCTACAATTTGCAGAAGTTTCATGAAAATTTGCAAATGTTTTATTTCACGAAGGCGACTGCGCAATGCGAATTTTAACTGCAATATTGTCTTTAAGGGTTATGACTATGTATAATCATGTGTCTATTACACTGTAATATTGTTAAATATTGTAAAACTAATGTATAAAGTGCAAAATTACGCAATTAAATGGCGATAAAAAAAGGTTAATGTCTCACAGCAGCCATGTTGATTATGGAAAAATCGCAATTTAAACAATCTTGGTAGAGGATCTTGCAAGGAGCATACGTGCAAAATTGCTCTTTTTTGCACTAAGCGGTTTAAGAGAAGAAGATGTTTAAAGATTTTCACAAAATGCAAGGCCCCAAGGCAGAACATAGAGTGATCTGAGATGTCATTGCAGAAAATGCAGCATGTCTGCAGAAAGATCAGGAACTGTTAGCACTTTAACTTTTCAGTGCTGCTCCACATTAGGCTGTTCTTTTTAAACAGAGCTGTTCTCTGGCTGCATTGTATGAGTTTTCCTTAACAGTGCATCCAGAGCAAAGTGCTGTTTGAAGACAATAATCAAATATGCAGTAGTGCTGCAAAGCAGCAGTGTTGTCTGACTCTGAGATTTTTGCAAGCTAGTTCCCTAGCTTTTCACAGTCTGCAAAGCTGTTTTTCTCTGAATGTAAGATATCCATATGAGCAATGCACCTTTTTATTACTACATTTCTATGTTAGATTAAGAGAAAAGGAAACAAATTAATTCAAGAGACATTTTACAATTAATTTTTTTGTCTGCAGCTAATTTGCAATGCAATTTTCAACTACTGCACTAGATTATACAACTTTAAATATTTCTTTATTCTCCAGTTAACCAACACATTGCAATTGATCTGGTGCTTTAGTGTAACTGACAAATTTACAATTTTATTTTATTTAAAAATGACCTGCAGAAAATGTTTCACTAAAAAAATCTCATCGCAGAAAGTGAAAAAAAATTCTGTCTCTGGGGACTTGCTACATCATGTGACCAAGTCACTTCTGTTTAGCAATGGAAAATCTAGGTCATAGCATCACTAAGCACAGCAAGTTTCAAAGTTGCAACATAAGCAGTTCCAGAGCTAAAGATTATTAAGCAGTTCTCAAAATTTTTCACAAAAAACAATATGGCTGCGTAACGTTATGACCAATGAGTTCAATATTGCATGGGATGTAGCATTGCAATAGGCTGTACCCGCATACCTGATTTCAAGAGTTTAGCATAAGTAATTTGTGTTTTGTGAGCAATTGACTCAAAAGAGGAAGTATTGAATTACAAATAATTACGATAAACATAAAACCGATATTGCTGCCGCATCATGTGACTGATTCTCTCCTAATGAGCAATTATGAATCTAGGTAACAATATAAGACTGTACATCAAATTTCACAGTTCTTACATAAGCGGTTGCAGAGAAAATAGACTTTCGAAATTTTTGCGTAAACCAAGATGGCTGCCCGATCATAAGATATACAGCCTCCATATTACGCATAATAGTGCTCACTATAGATGTCAATAAACATGGCAAAAATAAAGCATTTTTGTAAAACGGTTTTTGTTTTATTATTAATCTAAATATATCGTTAAGCAATTTTGAACAATTCAAAATGGCTGCCAAACCACATGAAGTATCAGCTTCTCTTGAACAAATCTGAATGTTAGTCATAAGATAACTCTATAAACAAAATTTCAAGTCTGTCCCATAAGCGGTTTCGGAGAAGAAGATTTTTATAGTTTTTAAAAATGGCGCATACGAAACAAAATGGCCACCAAGCTATGCAATGTATGGCTTTCAAATTGCACATACTAATGCTCACTATAGACCTCTACAATTTGCAGAAGTTTCATGAAAATTTGCAAATGTTTTATTTCACGAAGGCGACTGCGCAATGCGAATTTTAACTGCAATATTGTCTTTAAGGGTTATGACTATGTGTAATCATGTGTCTATTACACTGTAATATTGTTAAATATTGTAAAACTAATGTATAAAGTGCAAAATTACGCAATTAAATGGCGATAAAAAGGTTAATGTCTCACAGCAGCCATGTTGATTATGGAAAAATCGCAGTTTGAACAAACTTGGTAGAGGACCTTGCAAGGAGCATATGTGCAAAATTGCGCGTCATTGCACTAAGCGGTTTAGGAGAAGAAGATGTTTGAATATTTTCGCAAAATGCAAGATGGCTGCCACATCATGTGACTAAGGCACTTCTCTTGAGCAATAGCAATTTTAGATCATAGTAGCACTAAGCACAGCGAGTTTCAAAGTTGTAACATAAGCAGTTCCAGAGCTAAAGATTTTTAAGCGTTTGTCGAAATTTGTCGCAAAAAGCAATATGGCTGCCAGAGCATGTGACCTATGAGTTAAATTTTGCATGAGATGTAGCACAGCAATAGGCTGTACCAGCATACCTGATTTTAAGAGCTTTGCAAAAACAGTTAAGCAGTTATGGGCAATTGAATACAAAGCTTGGCGGAATAAAAAGAATAATAATAATAATAATAATAATAATAATCCGAACAATAACAATAGGTTGTCCTGCAACTTTGTTGCTGGCCACCTAATAATAATAATAATAATAATAATAATAATCTGAACAATAACAATAGGTTGTCCTGCAACTTTGTTGCTGGCCACCTAATAATCCTGACAATAACAATAGGTTGTCCTGCAACTTCGTTGCATGGCCACCTTAATTATAGCTGCAAGCAGCGATAGAGGTGGCCATGCGCATCAACATTGCAATGGCATACAAACAGCTAAGTCACAATATAAAGCTTTTTAGAAGTTTTTACAATTCTAACATTAGCAGTTGGAAAGAAAACACATTTTCGAAATTTTTGCATTTTTCAAGATGGCTGCCCCACCGTATGACTACTACTTTCATCACGATCAGATTTTAATCTAGGTCACAATATAAGACTGTAACAAAGACAGAGAGAAAGTATACACTTATAGCACACCTAGGTCAAAAGGTAAATTGAATCTAACTGGGTGACACAATTTATTCCCTAAGGAATAAGTGAAAGGGGAGAAAACAGATTACAAATTAAAATATAACTTTTATTGGGTTGCGTTTAAAATAGGAATGAACTTAAAATCACACTTAAGCACCGATTTTATTGATGTCAACAAATATATATAAGTTTGTTGCTCCTAATACTTGAGTGTTAAATGTAGGCTGGAGTGGGAACTGCTGTATACTTGCGTCTTAGAGATGTAATACACCAAACCTTTTCTGTACGAAGTTACCAATTCAAATATAAGAGTTAAGTATATAGCGTGTTGTTAAATCTCCAAAATGATATATCTTTGTATACGAAGTTAAGTGTAAATTAAATAGTGGGTATAAAATTCTATTTATTTCTGCTTATTTCCAGCTGAGATTATATACACCACTTACTTAAATTCTAAATATATAGCAAGATGGAACTTATTTCTATGACGTTTGGCGTCCAAAATTATACACAGTCTCTTTTCTAAAGTGACTCAGTTTCTATATTAACAGTTGCCTACTGAAAGATTAAGGTGTAGGCTATTCACTCCAAAACATCAAGAGCTAACTTACATAAGCACTCTTATAGTGTATATTAATGAATCAGCTCAATTCTGATACAATTTCTGTTTATTGAGACATTGTATAACCTTGTTCAACTGGATAAACTTAATTGTGTTTGCTTCCAACGGTCATATATAAAAAAACCGTTGCTACTGGATAAACTCAAATTTGAATTGCAAGGATTGTATTCTTAGTTGTATGCACTTGAGCTGTCTGTGTTAAACGAACTTCAGTAAGATTTATCTGCTCACGATTTCATTTGGTGTCAGTTTAAGTAGCTCACTGTACTGCGGCAACTAAGTAATTATATATTTTGCAACAATGGAGCATATCTATTCCTATCACCACAGATTTAATTGAGTATCTATTAAAGTACCTCACAGTGTTCCGGTAATTAAATAGTGTAGTTTGTTAATACAATAAAACGTATCTATTCCCAGTAACAACTGAGCTGTGGCAACAAAATTGTTTAGAGATTGTGCTTGTATTGTGAGTCAATAGAGTTAAACCTACTGTTCGTTTGGATTTGCACACTCGCAGTTGACTATCTTAGTCTGTGTATGTTCTACCTCCCATATAAACACAATTGCCACAAATTTAGTTTGTGCACTGCTCTATTGTATGAGCCGTATTAGAGGCGAAATTGTGCTTATGTGATCAAGCTGCACTCGATAATTAAACGCAAGGCAAATCCAATTGCGTTTTGAATATATTTAGTGCCCAATAGCTTTGGGGCAGATATAACTTACAGCTAAAAGTATCGTGAATATATACCCAGTATAACTCAAGGTTAATTTTATCTTATTAGGCAGTAGCCACTAACGTAATTCTGTTGTCCGGTTATTGTATACTATAAGATTCAGAGTTAGTCATTACAGGAGGAATAGCACATTCGGTACCAGCACTAACCATTAACACATAGTTAGATCTGAGCATTCAATAATACAAGTTAAATCATAGTTGACTACAGTAATTTGCGGTAGCTTAAGGCTGTCTAAAAACACAGGAGCTCCTAGGACTCCTCACCATTGCCCTATCGTCCCTAACATGTTTCGCAACTTAACGTTGCTTTTTCAAAGGTGAACGCGCCGCGATATTGGCGGCTTTTTAAGGCCGTTGGAAACACGCCCCCAATAGGCGTGTATTGTAATTCAGACCAATGACACGAAATGGATTAATGATTGACGTAGAGAGACGTGTCTAAATTCTACTATAGAATGGTTTATTTGATTCTGTTGTGAGCTTATTCTTGAATTCTTTCAAAAACCTAATGATAGATAAAATTAATGAAATGATAGTATAGTGACAACAGTTAACCTGTTCAAAAAGGTTTTCATTTGCCAAGTATATTCACAGAGGTGGCTGATGTTTTGTTGACAACAGTGACTCTGTGCGTAAGTTCGTGTTGTTATAGCAAGCTATTTTGTATTGACTTATTCTACGGTGTTTATTGAATTTAACATATTGCTAGATCTGATAATAGTATAGTCAAACTTTAACCAGGATTGTATTCTTCTGAAACCTAATCTGCTATTTATATTTTGTGATAAGCATGATATGAAATAGCGTGTTACACCGTGAAATAAAGAAATTGAAACTAATAAATTGTGAAACACAAATATATATATTGTGAAAAGGGAAAAAAAAGGGGGGGGGGGGGGGGAAAGAAATGTGTATAAACTATTAACCTCAAACATGACTAGAAATAATATGTACTTATATAGGGGATCATAAGATCCATATAGAGTGCCTAATTATGTGTATTTAATTCATGCATCTTAAAGAGAGAATATGAGAAAAAGATTTTTAACCTGATATAAGTGCGTGGTTGGATCATTAATAAAGACCATACTGAGTGATGTTATAGTTAGTGCAACAGCACTTAACCAGTGACTTAGTGTTATCAGAGTGTATTAGTGTACCGTGATAGAGATAAGGTTTCTGTAGATTCTTTTTATAGCAAGCGTTAATTCATTGACAATGTACATGAAGTGTACCCGTGTATTTCATTGCTATTGTTGTTTATCTTACTTAGATTGTCTGTTTTTACAAAAAAGGAGTAAAATTATTTACTTCATTTAGTCCATTTGGTTGAACTGAATTCAAAAGGAAGATCCATTTGCTCTCCGCTCTGAGTAGGACATTCTCTACATTACCACCCCTTATGCCCAAATGTATTTTCTGAATCCCAAAGCATTTCAAATCAGACTGTTTGGAATTGTGTCTTTTTAGGAAATGACGAGCTACAGATGTCATGTTTTTTCCTTCTTGCAGATCTTTAGTTGCATTTTTTATGTTCCTCAGATGTTCTTGGAGTCTTTGTCTTATTTTTCTTGTTGTCATGCCAACATATAACAGATTGCATTTGCATTGTAGAACATATATGACTCCTTCCGTGTGGCAGTTAATGTAGGATTCAATTTTATGGATTTTCTCAAACCGATCAGTAATTTCTTGTTTATTGACCATGAAGCTGCATGTACTGCATGTTCCGCATTTAAATGATCCTTTCTTGAAGGCTCCCAGAGTTCTTGGTCCCTGTAGATGGCTGGGACTAATAAGATCCTTGAGATTGCGGGTTCTTCTGAAGCCCGTTTGTACTTTTTCTCCCACAATTTTGGAGATTACAGGATCAGAGGTTAGAATGTGCCAGTTATTTTGCATAATATTCAAAATTTGAGAGCTTTTAGGGTTGTAGGTGGAGATGAATCTCACTTGTTCCTGTTTCGATTTGGTTTTTGTTTTCAACAGTTCCTGTCTCATGGTATTTTTAGCTCTAAATTCTGCTTTTTTTATTGTTCTTTTGCTATAACCTCTTGAGATTAATCTCTCAGTTAATTCTCTTGCTCTTATTTTATAGTTCTCTTCTGTGGAGCAATTGCGTCTCATCCTGAGAAATTCTCCTGTGGGGAGCGCTTTTACTGTGTTTGGAGCATGAGCACTTGTACTAAAAAGTAAACTGTTAGTAGCAGTTTTCTTGCGATGGACATCTGTTTCCAATGTGCCTGTTATTGTTTTTATGATTTTTAAATCTAGAAAGTCAATGCTTTCTTGGCTTGCTTCATAGGTCAATTTGATGTTTAATGTGTTGGTATTCAGTTTGGCCATGAATTGATCCAATTCTGTACGAGTCCCCTCCCATAGGAAGAGCACATCGTCTATGTATCTCATCCATAAAGGTATTTTATTTAAATCCTCAGTATTGTCATCTGAGAACACATGTTTTTGCTCCCACCAGCCAAGAAAGAGATTGGCATAGGTGGGGGCACAGGCAGTACCCATTGCCGTGCCTCTGGTTTGAAGGTAAAAACTGTTATCAAAAGTAAAGAAATTATGTGTCAAAATGAATTTTAACAGTTGTAGAACAAAACTATCATGAGCTGGGTCTTCCTCAGAACCCATAGAGAGAAACCACTGTACAGCTTCTATACCTAGATCGTGATTTATACAGGTATATAGTGATTCAACATCAGCCGTGACTAGCCATGTAGATGGTAAAAGGTGTACATTTTCTAGCTGAACCAAGACGTCAGTAGTGTCTTGTACATATGATGCTAATTGACGAAGATAGTTCCTAAGTCTGAAGTCAATGTATCTACTCGCTTTCTCCGTAAGACTGTTAATGCCAGACACAATTGGCCGTCCTGGAGGTTGTTGTTGGTTTTTGTGAATTTTTGGAATTAAGTAGAAAGTTGCTACTGTTGGTTCCTTCACTTTGAGAAATTGGTATTCTTTGTTTGTGAGTAGATTATCAAATTTAGCCATTTCTATGATGTTCAAATATTCATGGAGGAATATTTTATTTGGATTAAAGCTTAGCTTTTTATAGCACGATGTGTCCCTGAGTTGTTTGTCTGTTTCTTTTTTGTACATGTTAATGGGCCACAGAACTATATTTCCTCCTTTATCTGAATTTCGGATGATGACATCATCCCAGTTTCTCATGTCATTTAATGCCCTTTGTTCCTGAGTTGTTAAGTTTCTTTCAGTTAGTTTGTCTGATAACTGCAGTATTTCATTACAAACTACATCAGTGAACACCTGTAGTTGAGGGCATTGATTTATCTTAGGCATAAAAGATGACTTATTTATTATCTTATCTCGCCATTTTCTTTCTGTCAAGGAATCAGCTGATTGTTCTTGTCCAAAAGTATTCTCTGTCAGTAGAGTTTCTAATGTTTCTAGAGTTTCTCTCTCATCTTCTGTCCAACATTGTGTTGGAATTGGTTCTACAGGTTCTGATTGAGTAGTATTTCTACTGTAAATTTTTTTCAGTGCTATTTTTCGAACAAATAAGTGTACATCTTTAATTAATTCGAATTTATCAAGTTTCGGTGTGGGGCAAAATGACATGCCTTTGGATAAAACTTGGATGTGAGCTTCTGATAGTAGTTTTTGTGACAAGTTTATAATTCTCAGTGAGTCAGTTTGATTTGGGAGAAGGGGCTGGGAGCTCTTTGATAGGGTTTCCAGTTTTTCTTGTTGGTTCTGTTCGATGTTTGGCTTTTGTTTTGTCTTTTTGGTTTTCCCCCTGCCTCTTCTGGTGTGTCTCCACTTGACGAGGCTCCTGCCCCTAAAAAATCCTTCCTTTTTCCTCTTGTTATTCTTATGTTTCTCTCCAAATTGGGGGTTTGAGGTTCCACATCTGATTCTAAAGTTTCAGATTCCTCTCCCTCTGTGTCTGAGACATCACTTTGAACCAAGTTTACCCTAGATTGTCGCCCTTTGTTGGTATTAGTTCTAATTTTCCATTTATAAACCTTTTGGTTTGCATAGTCATTTTTGTCCCTACTTAGTTTCCCTTGTTTTGTTTGTTTTATTTCATTTTCATACTTATCCAGTTCTTTTTGATATTGTTTGTATGTTTCCTCAAAATTAGAGAGAGGTTCAAATTCTTCTAATTGTTTATTTAATTCCTGAACTTTGATTTCCAAACAGTCATATTCTTCCTTATCATGTTTAATGAGTATTTTCATCAATTTTCCTGAGCATTCTGTTAATGCTTCTTCCCATTCAATATTGTGTGATGGGTTGCGGAACTCAAATGCTGGGAATAATTGTATTCTCAATCCTCTGGGGATTAATTTTAATTCAATATATTTCTCGAAGAAATGATGGTTCCACCATAACTTGTCTTGTTTAAACATTAATTTGTGTACTTCCCTGAGGGTTGAGTTCATTTTGTCTTGTATATTTGAGGCATTAGTGGATGGATTTTTGAATACATCATTAAGGTCTGTTTCCCTTTTTCGTTGTCTAGATTGTCTGTCTTGCTCCCATTTTGAAGACATAATGGTAAGTTAGATTAAATTATATGTGTGCTCTATTGGTAAGAGGCCTGAGAATCAGGTATTGGAATTATTGGAATTTTGAAAAGAAACCAATGGCACTACTATCGTATGAGACCTTAATTCCTACAATTATTCAAAAGTTTGTCAGGATATGGGTGCTGTGTAAACGCAACCCAATAAAAGTTATATTTTAATTTGTAATCTGTTTTCTCCCCTTTCACTTATTCCTTAGGGAATAAATTGTGTCACCCAGTTAGATTCAATTTACCTTTTGACCTAGGTGTGCTATAAGTGTATACTTTCTCTCTGTCTTTGTTACAATACGGTTTTATACACAGCACCCATATCCTGACAAACTTTTGAATAATTGTAGGAATTAAGGTCTCATACGATAGTAGTGCCATTGGTTTCTTTTCAAAATTACAATATAAGACTGTACAGCAAATTTCACAGTTCTTACGTAAGTGGTTGCAGAGAAAATAGACTTTCGAAATTCTCGCGTAAACCAAGATGGCTGCCCGATCGTAAGATATACAGCCTCCATATTACGCACAATAGTGCTCACTATAGATGTCAATAAACATGGCAAAAATAAAGCATTTTTGTAAAACGATTTTTGTTTTATTATTAATTTAAAAATATCGTTAAGCGTTTTTGAACAATTCAAAATGGCTGCCAAACCACAGGACTTATCAACTTCTCTTGAACAAATCTGAATGTTAGTCATAAGATAACTCTGTAAACAAAATTTCAAGTCTGTGCCATAAGCGGTTTCGGAGAAGAAGATTTTTGTAGTTTTTAAAAAACGCGCATACAAAACAAAATGGCTACCAAGCTATGCATTGTATGGCTTTCAAATTGCACATACTAATGCTCACTATAGACCTCTACAATTTGCAGAAGTTTTATGAAAATTTGCAAATGTTTTATTTCACGAAGGCGACTGCGCAGTGCGAATTTTTACTGCAATATTGCCTTTAGGGGTCATGACTATGTGTACTCATGTGTCTGCTACACTGTAATATAGTTAAATAGTGTAAACATAATGCATAAAGTGCAAATTTATGCAATTAAACAGCGATAAAAAGGCGAATGGCTCATAGCAGCCATGTTGATTATGGAAAATTCGCAGTTTGAACAAACTTGGTAGAGGATATTGCAAGGAGCACATGTGCAAAATTACGCTTAATTTCACTTAGTAGTTGCAGAGAAGAAGATGTTTAAAGATTTTCGCACAATTCAAAATGGCAGCTAGGTCATGTGACTAAATCACTTCTATTGAACAAACTTTATTCTAGGTTAGTACAGCAGTAATTACAACAAGTTTCACAGCTGTAACATAAGCGGTTCTGGAGAAGAAGATTTTCAAGCGTTTGTTGAAATTTGTCGCAAAAAGCAATATGGCTGCTAGATCACATGACCTATGAGATTTATGTTGCATAGGATTATGCACAGCATAGATCTTTAGCATTGTGCTAAGTTTCATGATTTTTTGAGTTATGCTGTTGTTTTTATAAGCATTTGAATAAGTGGCGGAATAATAATAATAAAAAAAAAAAAAAAAAAAAAAAAAAAATAATAAATATAGCTGCAAGCAGCGATAGAGGTGGCCATGCGCATCAACATTGCAATGACATACAAGCAGCTAAGTCACAATATAAAGCTTTATAGAAGTTTTTACAATTCTAACATTAGCAGTTGGAAAGAAAACACATTTTCGAAATGTTTGCGTTTTTCAAGATGGCTGCCCCACCAAATGATTAATACTTTCATCACGATCAGATGTAACTCTAGGTGACAATATTTGGTTATACAGCAAATTTCACAGCTTTAACATAAGCGGTTGGAAAGAAAACACATTTTCAACATTTTCTCGTAAACCAATATGGCTGCCACAGCTTGTGACCAATTCCTTCAACATGAATAACTGTGACTCTAGGTCACAATATAAGGTTATATAGCAAGTTTCACAGTTCTAACATAAGCAGTTGCAGAGAAAATAGATTTTCGAAATATTCGCATAAAACAAAATGGCTGCCAGATCTTATGATATACAGCCTCCATATTATGCACAATAATTGTCACCATAGATCTCAATAAACATGGCAAAAATAAAGCATTTTTGTAAAACGGTTTTTGTTTTATTATTAATTTAAAAATATCGTTAAGCGTTTTTGAACAATTCAAAATGGCTGCCAAACCACATGACATATCAACTTCTCTTGAACAAATCTGAATGTTAGTCATAAGATAAATCTGTAAACAAAATTTCAAGTCTGTGCCATAAGCGGTTTCGGAGAAGAAGATCTTTGTAGTTTTTAAAAAACGCGCATACGAAACAAAATGACCGCCAAGCTATGCATTGTATGGCTTTCAAATTGCACATACTAATGCTCACTATAGACCTCTACAATTTGCAGAAGTTTTATGAAAATTTGCAAATGTTTTATTTCACGAAGGCGACTGCGCAGTTCAAATTTTTACTGCAATATTGCCTTTAGGGGTCATGACTATGTGTACTCATGTGTCTGCTACACTGTAATATAGTTAAATAGTGTAAACATAATGCATAAAGTGCAAATGTACGCAATTAAACAGCGATAAAAAGGCGAATGGCTCATAGCAGCCATGTTGATTATGGAAAATTCGCAGTTTGAACAAACTTGGTAGAGGACCTTGCAAGGAGCACATGTGCAAAATTGCACTTCATTGCACTTAGCGGTTGCAGAGAAGAAGATGTTTAAAGATTTTCGCACAATTCAAAATGGCAGCTAGGTCATGTGACTAAATCACTTCTCTTGAACAAACTTTATTCTAGGTCAGTACAGCAGTACACACAGCAAGTTTCACAGCTGTAACATAAGCGGTTCTGGAGAAGAAGATTTTCAAGCAGTTGTCAAAATTTGTCGCAAAAAGCAATATGGCTGCTAGATCACATGACCTATGAGATTTATTTTGCATAGGATTATGTACAGCGTAGATCTTTAGCATAGTGCCAAGTTTCATGAGTTTTTGAGTTATGCTGTTGTTTTTATAAGCACTTGAATAAGTGGCGGAATAATAATAATAAAAAAAAAAATAATAATAATAATAATCTTGACAATAACAATAGGTTGTCCTGCAACTTCGTTGCATGGCCACCTAATAATAATCTTGACAATAACAATAGGTTGTCCTGCAACTTCGTTGCATGGCCACCTAATAATAATAATAATCCTGACAATAACAATAGGTTGTCCTGCAACTTCGTTGCATGGCCACCTAATAATTATTTGCAAACAATCATCCATATATGCATTTGGATGAAATGACTGACATTTTAATGATGAATTGTTATACTATTACAAAGTGTGTGTCTATGAGAAAGTAAGTTTCCACTGGCTGGTAATAGAACTTGAGAAACGTGTTGAGCAACACTGAATCTGTCTATTGTTACATTATATATCTTAAGATTGTTGTTTTTCTTAATATGAATTTCACTCTTTAATTTTTAATATTATTTCTTATTATGTAACATTAAAGTGACAGTTTGTAACAGCTGTAGTTAAAGACTGTGCAACATTATCTACCTAAACTATACTCAGTATAATATATTTATATGCCACTTGATTTATTGTTCTGCAACTTTTTGTCAGCTCCATGTTCTAGAATGAATATAATCAAATCCTATGACTTAAGTGCTTAGGCTGTTTAGTTGCAGAATATTTTTTTTTTTTTCGAATATAAAAATTCAGATATTTGAAATTGTTGACTTTATTGAGAAATGATAGTGGTAAAAGGAGTTGATCGAAAATCAGAAAAGTTACAAGTCAAATTACTTACTGAACTCCACAATATAAAAGTCTATTAACAAATGAGCAAAATTATATCAACATGTTACTGATTTTTAAAAAGTTAATTTGGCTGTAAACTTATCTTTTACAACCAACTCACACAGTCCTTGGTTCAATGGGCCTAGTTGTTAGTACAATAATTGTAACTAGATTGTCATATCAAGTCAATTTTATGGATAGTGGCCTAGTTTTAGTTGATGTGGTAAATTGTGCAAATCAGTTATAAAAACTTTGATGTTACCACCAGTTTCTAAACTTTACCATCTCTTTGGAAATTAGGTCAAAGTTGCCAATTTTAAGTCACATGCTCCTATGTTCAATACTAAAGCACAAACTATATTAAACTTTATGTGTGATGTGTAAGTCTCTGTTATGCCAATTAATAAAAACAGAGCTGAGAGGGCGGAGCTAGCCTGCACCAAGATGGCCGCAGGACTCTAGAGCTCCGGAGTGAGGTCGGCTCAACATTCGCAGTACGAGCAGAGAAACGAGCCCAATGCCATGAAAGTCAGTGCCTTTAGCAGCCGAACACCCGCTGTGCACACTCATATCAACCGGAGCAGCATAGCTGATCGACAGACTGTATCCTTAACACCACTGAGCTCCTATCTACCCATCCTCGCAGCCAAAGCTCCCAATGTGAGTTAGCGAGAGACACCAGCCTGGCCTGCAGCACAGCACACAGCAGCTACACCGCCTGAGACCAGACCCGGCTTTAATTAGGGAGAAATACCACAGACACCTACCTAAGTAAGTGACCTTACCGCAGCATGACAGAAGCCCCCACTGCATAGCCCTTACCATCAACCTCCTGCACACAGCTATAAATACACATATAAGGGATATATTAAACCCAGGACTTTGAAATTATTGACATTCTTGTCAACGGGTGACCCACACATTAAAGCGCTCACTAGGCCTCAGGCTCCACTTTGCGCTATCTTTCTATCTCTCTGCTCAAAGATGATACATCATAACAAGAACTGAGTTAATACCTTGCACCCTGCTTCCTATGCCTGACTGCATCTACATGATCGCCATTACAAGAGGAAATGAGACTTTATAAGTTGCTATACTTCTATTTTCATATCCATACCTCTTTATAAATGAACACACGTGGGCCATAGCTTAAATAACCTAGCTACTGCTGCTGTAGTTACTCCAGCTGCCTTTATAAATATATCACTCAGGAACAGTGGGGTACCAGTCATCTCCCTACATTCTGCATTTTCATGGCTTCAAAAAAAGGTCCTAGATCTGAAAAACCCGGCAAGGGACTAGCTCCTGCAACATCAAAAGTTCATTTCTTTTTTAAGAACATGGAGAATTCTTCACCAAATTCATCCCCTAAATCACATGAGACAGCCACCACACAATCTGCAATAGATATCCAAACAGGGGAAGACACCACCTTGACAAAAGCAGACATAATGGCACTCCTATCAAAGGAAGATTTCACTAATTTTATCGCTCAAGTGAGTTCTATGATTAAGTTGAGCCTTTCGGAGGTTAAAAAAGAAATAACTGAGATTGGTAACAGAGTCATGCATCTGGAGGAAGATATTGAACAAACTGATAGAATTTTAGACCAGCAAATACGCCACACCTCTCAAAACTCTACCCTTATGCAGCAACTACAAGATCAGGTTGAAGACCTGGATAATAGGGGCAAACGTCAAAATATCAGGATCAGAGGCATCCCAGAAACCATTAAATCTGCTGAACTGTTACCCTATCTCCAGAAGTTGTTTAACGAATTAATGAGACCTGACGGTCAGGATGGGAGCCCTACTGAATTCCAACTAGACAGATTCCATCGGGCCCTCAGGCCTAAACCTAAAGATACTGCTCCCCCACGAGATGTCATTCTCAGATTCACCTGCTTCAAAGAAAAGGAGAACATCCTGACTGCAGCCAGGAAACAAGCCCCTATATCCTTCGAGGGTCACCCCCTTCAGTTCTTTGCTGATCTTAGTCAAATGACTCTAACTAAGAGAAGAGAACTCAAACCTTTGACAATGCACCTGAGGGAGATGAAGATTCCTTACTGCTGGGGATTCCCCTTCTGCCTGAAAGTCATAAGAAACAATTCTACCATAACCTACAGAACACAAGAGGATCTTGACACTTTTTGTTTCCAACTGGGGATTAAGCCCCCTGAATTTCCTACTAACCAAGACTCTGCCCCAGAAATTCTGGAGCAGAGACCTCAACGCTGAGAATGGAGCAGAGTGACCCGCCACAAGCAAAGTAAATTTGCTGACAGCAATCAGCCTCCAGCCAAGGATAGGATCACTTGAGAACTTACCCAGCCAGGTTTTATGCCTTAACCCCTAGGGGTTATTCCAAAGTATGCTGATAGACCCCCATGTTATATAGCATAGTTGCAGCCAGAGAACTAGCTATGATGAATACCCAAAGATAGACTCACTCTGTACTGGCACCGGCCACCAGGACAAATTGACTCGAGAATGCTCAATCTCAAGTTACAGCCGGCTGCCATTGGGCATTTGAGACCTCCACTATGCTTGAGCCCATAGTGATTTAGTTAAAAAGTTTTAATGTGATATTGCTGCTTTTCCTATTGTTTATATGTGCCAATTAGCCGACCTGCTACCACAAGTTGTAGCAGTCACTTTTCCCTCCATAAGGAGTCTCCCTAGGAGATTTTCTTTTTCCCTTTCTCTATTTGAGGTTTACATTGTTTAAAATGCTACGCGTTACTGTTTATGATGTATCCAAAGATATTTTGTTAATTTGTGTTTTTTAACATTCCAGCAATGTTTTGGAAATAAGTGATCTCTTCCATACCCCTTCCCTAAGCTCTCTACCCTGGTCCGCCTGGGCTCACAATTGCGCTGAGCACTTCGGTCGTCAGGTAAGCCTTACCATATATCACTGGCTATCTTTTAACACAATGTCCTGCACACATGGCTTATCAAACACTTAATATAGTCACACAAAATGCTAAGGGGTTGAACTCGCCCACTAAGCGATCCGTGGCTTTAGCCTGGTTCAAGAAACCAGTCTTTATGCAGGAGACCCACTTACCCAAAGACTCACCTCCTACTTTCTTGAGTAGGGACTACCCAACAGGTTACTTCACTCATAATACAAAAAAGGCTGGGGGGTGGGGATCCTATTCCACAGAAATACTCCATTCCAGGTTAGAAAAATGGAATCTGACCCCGCAGGTAGATGGATTATAGTCACAGGCCTTCTCCATAACCGCCCACTCACCCTAACCAACATATATGCCCCTAACACCAAAAAAACTAAATTTTTCCGCAACATTAAGCGACTTATACTATCAAATCAGATAGGGCCCTTAATATTAGCAGGGGATTACAACCTAGCTCTTGACCCAATACTAGACTGCTCATCAGGTTGTAGCTGTGCCCCCCCCCAAGACGTTATCTGACACAATATCTTTACTCCAACAACTAGCATTAGTAGACACGTGGAGAATGAAACATCCCTCTCAACATACTTACACCTTTTTCTCAAACCCCCACAGAACATATTCCCGCATCGATAATATTTTTCTTGACCAACTTCTATACGATCTGGTCCTTGAAGCTGATATATCATCAACCACCTGGTCTGACCACGCCATGGTCCCCTTAAAGTTAAAATGGTCAGAAACCCCTCTATCTCCTTTTGTTTGGAGACTCGATGAGTCCCTACTTAAAAATAACGCCATAACTAAACAGCTCGCAGAAACAATAGAAGAGTACTTCAGACTTAACAATCCAGACAAAATCTGCCCCACACCCTATGGGAAGCCCATAAAACTGTGCTGAGAGGCGAACTTATCAAGCATAAGGCCAGACAAAGAAAGCAATATAGAATCAGCCATGATAATATTCTAAAGGCATTACGCACATTGGAGAGGCAACATCAGGCAGCCCCCTGGGATGCCTCTCTCTCTACACAACTTAGACAGTACAGAAATGAACTGAATCAACTGCTCTATGCAGAAGCCCAGACTAGAGCATTTTTTCTTAAGAAACTCCATTTAGCCAGATCAAACAAAATTGGCCCATCACTTGCTAAAACCCTTAAGGAACGTAAACTTAACTCATATATCCATAAAATACTGGACGAGTCAGGGAACCAAGCGGTAAGCAGTTTCTCGATTGTTGAGAAATTCCATAAGTATTACAGCAATCTTTACAACCTTCCCCCACCACAATTAGCGAATACCCCTCTAGCAACTGAACAATATATTGCAGCTGCTAAACTCCCAAACATACCCAAAGTAATTGTCGAGACACTAGATAACCCTATCTCATCCCAGGAGGTATTGGCAGCTATAAAATCCTTACCCTCCCACAAAAGCCCAGGCCCAGACGGCTTTTCTAACATGTACTACAAGCAGTTTAGCAATTTACTAACTACTCACTTGACTTCCCTATTCTGTTCCATTGACCAATGAACACAATGGTCTAAGAGCTTCTTAGAGGCGCACATTTCAGTGATACCCAAACCCGGTAAAGACCCAACAAAAGTGAGTAATTATAGACCAATATCCCTATTGAATTCTGACTTGAAAATATATGCCAAAATCCTCGCCACTCGAATTAATCAAATACTCCCACAAATTATCCACGCTGATCAATCAGGTTTTATACCAAAAAGAGAGGCCCGAGACAATACCATCAGAGTCCTGCAGCTGATCGAGCAGTCCAGACGGTCGGACATCCCCACTAATTTAATCTCTACAGACGCTGAAAAAGCGTTCGACAGGTTGGACTGGAACTTTCTGAAGCATAGCCTAGCAGGTTTTGGCTTTGGCCCTATCATGACCCAAAGAATCTTTAGTTTATATACTCTTCCCACAGCAAAGGTTAGAGCGAACAGAACTTTATCAGATAGCTTTAACATACAAAATGGCACGAGGCAGGGGTGTCCCCTGTCTCCCCTCCTATTTGCCATCTCTATAGAAGTACTAGTGTCCCACGTCAGGAACAACCCCAAGATAACTGGTATACAATTTGGCACCAATACGTACAAACTTACTCTTTACGCTGATGACGTCCTCACCCTGCTCACCCGACCAACTGATTCCCTACCCCATTTACTTGAGGAGTTTGAAGTCTTCAGTAAGCACTCTAATTTTTCAATAAATACCCAGAAATCGGAAATCCTCAATATTAATATGCGGACAGGAGATTTTGAGGCCCTTCAGACCCACTGCCAGTATAGGCTCTTACACGACAAAATCAAATATTTAGGGATCTATTTAACCCCATCTGTGGATAAAATATTCAAACACAATTACTTACCCCTTTTAAAAAAGATTAGGAAAGATTTTGACACTTGGCAAAACAAACCCATATCCTGGTGGGGCAGGATCCAATCGGTTAAGATGAATACCCTTCCCCAGATCCTATATATCCTCCAAGCCGCCCCAATACACCTACCTGAATCATACCTGACACAACTCCAATCGTTAATAAATACATTTATTTGGGGGAGCATCAAACCCCGTATCAGCAAAAGAGTCCTTATTAAGCCAATGGGGGAGGGGGGCATGGGGGTCCCTTTTATTTCTCAATATTACAAAGCAGTTACATTACAGAGGATTTGGGAATGGCACAACCTTTCTTCCACAAAGACCTGGGCTTCTATCGACTCACACTTACTAGACACTGCTTTCATAGGCCCACTTTGCTGGATCAAACACAACTGCAGACCTGCACACGCCAGGACTTCACTGATACACAGGAACGTAAACTTAACTCATATATCCATAAAATACTGGACGAGTCAGGGAACCAAGCGGTAAGCAGTTTCTCGATTGTTGAGAAATTCCATAAGTATTACAGCAATCTTTACAACCTTCCCCCACCACAATTAGCGAATACCCCTCTAGCGACTGAACAATATATTGCAGCTGCTAAACTCCCAAACATACCCAAAGAAATTGCCGAGACACTAGATAACCCTATCTCATCCCAGGAGGTATTGGCAGCTATAAAATCCTTGCCCTCCCACAAAAGCCCAGGCCCAGACGGCTTTTCCAACATGTACTACAAGCAGTTTAGCAATTTACTAACTACTCACTTGACTTCCCTATTCTGTTCCATTGACCAATGAACACAATGGTCTAAGAGCTTCTTAGAGGCGCACATTTCAGTGATACCCAAACCCGGTAAAGACCCAACAAAAGTGAGTAATTATAGACCAATATCCCTATTGAATTCTGACTTGAAAATATATGCCAAAATCCTCGCCACTCGAATTAATCAAATACTCCCACAAATTATCCACGCTGATCAATCAGGTTTTATACCAAAAAGAGAGGCCCGAGACAATACCATCAGAGTCCTGCAGCTGATCGAGCAGTCCAGCCGGTCGGACATCCCCACTATTTTAATCTCTACAGACGCTGAAAAAGCGTTCGACCGGTTGGACTGGAACTTTCTGAAGCATAGCCTAGCGGGTTTTGGCTTTGGCCCTATCATGACCCAAAGAATCTTTAGTTTATATACTCTTCCCACAGCAAAGGTTAGAGCGAACAGAACTTTATCAGATAGCTTTAACATACAAAATGGCACGAGGCAGGGGTGTCCCCTGTCTCCCCTCCTATTTGCCATCTCTATAGAAGTACTAGTGTCCCACGTCAGGAACAACCCCAAGATAACTGGTATACAATTTGGCACCAATACGTACAAACTTACTCTTTACGCTGATGACGTCCTCACCCTGCTCACCAGACCAACTGATTCCCTACCCCATTTACTTGAGGAGTTTGAAGTCTTCAGTAAGCACTCTAATTTTTCAATAAATACCCAGAAATCGGAAATCCTCAATATTAATATGCGGAGAGGAGATTTTGAGGCCCTTCAGACCCACTGCCAGTATAGGCTCTTATACGACAAAATCAAATATTTAGGGATCTATTTAACCCCATCTGTGGATAAAATATTCAAACACAATTACTTACCCCTTTTAAAAAAGATTAGGAAAGATTTTGACACTTGGCAAAACAAACCCATATCCTGGTGGGGCAGGATCCAATCGGTTAAGATGACTACCCTTCCCCAGATCCTATATATCCTCCAAGCCGCCCCGATACACCTACCTGAATCATACCTGACACAACTCCAATCGTTAATAAATACATTTATTTGGGGGAGCATCAAACCCCGTATCAGCAAAAGAGTCCTTATTAAGCCAATGGGGGAGGGGGGCATGGGGGTCCCTTTTATTTCTCAATATTACAAAGCAGTTACATTACAGAGGATTTGGGAATGGCACAACCTTTCTTCCAGAAAGACCTGGGCTTCTATCGACTCACACTTACTAGACACTGCTTTCATAGGCCCACTTTGCTGGATCAAACACAACTGCAGACCTGCACACGCCAGGACTTCACTGATACACTCGCATATCTTTCGGACATGGGACTAAATTAGGACTAAACATAAGGGAATATCTACTTTTGTCTCACCAATGACCCCAGTGCCTATAAATGCGGAGCTCAGCGGTGGGATAATACCCTCTGAATCAGGTCACATAGACATAAATCAGATGATTCCATTCACATGCCTGACCGACAAGGGAACCCTGAAACTTAGATCACAACTAAAAGACACTAAAGGAGGAGTTTTCTCCCACTGGTTAAAACATGCACAGTTGTCTCACTTACTGAGCTCCTCACCCCATAAGAGGGATCTCCTGAGAGAATTGTCATGTTTTGAGCGCTTTTGTTATGAGGGGACGGTACCCAGGGGATCCCTATCGATTACCAAAAAGCTACTGGATGCTACCCTTAAATTGCCCCCTTCATCCTATGATTCCCTTTGGCAGGAGGACCTTGGCCTCCCTGTTTCTAAAGAACAATGGGAAAATATATTCTACCAATCTTCTAAATCATCATCCTCCCCCAGGATTTTGGAAATGAACCACAAAATCTTGTACCGTTGGTACCTCACTCCAGATAGGCTTAAGCAAATTTACCCCAACACTAACGTGACCTGTTGGAGGGGTTGTGGGTCTCCTGGCGCAATGGCTCACATATGGTGGCACTGCCCTAAGTTGCTCCCCTTCTGGAGAGATATAACAAAGTACTTGAAACATGTCCTAGGTGACCAATTCTGCCTATCACCTCTCACAGCCTTATTTAGCTATAGACCGGATAAAGGGTGTAAAATTAAATGGAAACTCCTCCAATATTGTTTAAACAGCGCCAGACTGCTTATTGCCCGCAAGTGGAAGTCTTTAGATGTGCCGACTGTACAGGATTGGCTACACAATACATCTGAACTCCTCTTAATAGAGGAATACTCATACTACAAAAACAGTTGCCTGCCATTATTCCATAATATCCAGTTTTACTGGGAATCTCTCCTGCACTCACAAATTACCTCAGATAATTAAGCAAAACCTGACAAATGCCCTTAGCCCAGACGGACCTCCCCCCCTTACCCCCCTCCTCCCACCACCCTTCTTCTTCCTTCTCTAACCCCGTGTAATAGCTGGAATGGTTGTTAGATAGTTTACTTTAGTTTGTTCATTTTAATTATGTTGGTATAACTTTCTTTTTATTTGTAGTCCCAAAGGTATGAAGTGAATACCTATCTAGACTGAATGCATACCTTCTACTAGCCGAATAAGCATGGGGCATAATCGCCTGCTAACCAATAGACTATCATTTACCCAATGTATACAATTCCAATTGTTGAAACGAGGTATGACATTCTGTAATGTACCTATTTTACTTGAATAAAGCTTTTTTCTTTAAAAAAAAAAAAAAAAAACAAACACAAAAAACAAAACAAAAAAAACAGAGCTAGTTAAAGGGCCATAATAGTTGAAAAATGGCATGCTCAATTCTTTATCTCATGTAATTGTAAGACTATTGACATTGCACTACTGCACACATGCAAAGGGATTGAACATAAAAAAAGAAGTACCACTTGGAACCTACAAAGCACTGCTAGTCCCGAGCAAAAGCTGACACTGATCCAATCAGCAGCACTAGTCACACACTGATGATTGGATCAGAGGCAGTTCCTTCTCAGGGTCCAGCAAAACATGTTTTTTTTCTATTATAGATCTTTAAAGGGACATTAAACACTAAATACATTTTATAAGCATAAAACTGAGGTTTTTCCCTGCCTCCCTCTAGTCATGAGTGCCGCCATGCTTAAATCTATATTTTCACTACAGTCCATTGTTGATGTGTTGGCACATGTGTAGAAACTCTCTTTCAGTTACCTTTAGTGTAACCTAGATTCCCTAATATGGCAGCACCCATGGTTAGAAGAAGGCACCTGGTATTTAGTGTTTAATGTCCCTTTAAAGGGACATGAAGGAGTGGTGACAGAGATGGCTGCTTAATTGAGGAGCTCCATGCAGCGGCAGTGACAACAGGCTAAATATATGCTAAAGATCTGCTGATAAGACACAACTTTTGATCTGCAGTAGCTACCTTGCAGTAGAGGACCTGGAATTGGAGGGCTAAATAGATGCTGGAGAGATAGGTCCTGACACGGGCGGAAACTAAGCTCTGGTATCCTAACAGGCGTGGCCATCTTGACTTGCCACGTGGAGTTGATCAGACACCACAATCACTCCAATTCCGCACAACAGCCGAAAAATGGAAGGGAGGTATAATGTCAGATCTAGCAGATCGCCCATACAATTAGTTTGTTAAGCTCCTAAACAGAAAGTGACATTAGCCTCAGCAACACTACGCTGAATGCATAAGGAAATAGCTGACACGCATCACAAGCATAGGTCTTAACCAAAACGCTTGCATTATGAGTGAAACATTGGGGGCGATAAAGGTGAACATGTATAGCCCCAGACTTTAGCTACACTAGTATACCACACACCGCTACAACTAAAAACATGCTTTAAAATCCCTGACTAAGTCACCCACAGTAAGAAGTCTGCAACCTTACTCTATCTGCAGCTGGAAAAGACAGCTATACCCCAGCCTAAAAAGTGGACATATATTCACTACTTGCTCTGGTCTACACATTAAAGTCTGAAGCTGTCTTGGAGCATAACCAAGGCTCCCAAAAAAACAAGTGTATATTGCAAAGGACTGACCTTATCTTTAAGGGAGCTTAAACCCCCACTATAAATATAATTAACAGAAGGTGCTACTAACTACATCCCAAGTGTGGAAGCTGATAATAAAAAGAATCATGTCAGCTAGGAAATCTAGGGGACTCTGACAATGATATAACCATGCAGGTGTGTAAGGAGGATTTAACACCAGTTACTAAAGTCGACATTAAATCCCTTGTCTCAAAGCAGGATATAAATGCAAATTTTGAAAAGATGTGGGAGAAAAGGGGAGAAAAGGGACACTATACAAGCCACAGTTACTAGCAGTCTTGCAGAAATTAAACATGACATCCAAGATCTGGGGACAAGGGTGTCGACGCTGGAGGATAATGAGACCCAAAGGGAAGAGGACACGTATACTCTGTCTCAACAAGTCAGTACACAACAACAGGAACTAGACAGCCTCCAAGAAAAAATGGAAGACATGGAAAACTGCAGTCACAGATGCAACATTAGATTTAAGGGAATACCGGAATCCATAACTCCACCATAGCTTCAGCAGTATCTTAAACAGCTATTCCAGGCTATCACAGGCCAAACAGAAGAAGAAAACTTATAAAAAGAGAGAGCACACAGAGCTCTGAAAGCGAAACCTAAGGGAGACAGCCCCCGAGAGATGTAATAGCTAAATTACTTTGCTTCCCTGAAAAGGAAGCTATACTGCAGGCTTCTAGAAAGAACCCAACTTTCAAAAGTCAGGGTTCTGTGGTGCAGTTTTACCAAGATCTCTGTGTGAGAACTCTACAGAGGAGAGGAGCACTAAGACCATTGACCTAGTTATTGAGAAGAACCAAATCAACTATCGCTGGGGATTTCCATTTGCGCTACAAATATCCCATGAGGGGAAAATACTGACGCTCAGAGAACAGCAAGACATCCCAGACATTTGCTCCTACTTAATATTGGATGTTCTGGATTTACCTAAAGAGACTCAAGAGCGCAGAGGAGATAATAACCTACAAACAGACGGATCCAAAAGGAACTCAAATTGTTTGAGAGTCACTAAGAAAAAATCAAAGGCCTGAAGGCTAGAAAACCAAGATTTACCAAAGAAGCTCGAGCAGGGATCTCCAAACGATCATAAGTCATATGAGTATGGGAAGTATTCCCTTAACCTTACTTGATCAATTTTCTTTTTGACATTACATTGACTATCTAATTACAGAGACATTACCTGATATGTGGCATTATATTGGTGAAATGATATACTCAAGTCGGAAGTGAGATATTATTGGTCCGGGGTTAAAAACCTGAAGCCAGGACATGATCCCTTTAAATTCGAGATTGGAGAAGGTGGGTTGATGGGGTTGCAACGTCTAAATATAAAAATTCTATGAAGTAATAGGAGTGGACAAGGGGTCAGCTGAATAGCTAAAATGTTGAAATGTTAAAAAGTGGAGATCATCGACTTCCTGTGGGTGGAGCATTCAGAAGGTGTGCACTCTCCAGCTCCCTTGCTTGTGGAGCAATATACCAGCGGATATCCAGCCACAGAGCCCTATTGTTGGGGGAAAGAAATACCCTGCTCGGGGAGATTAAAGTGGTATTAGGAAGTCTACAAATCCCTTACAGGCTGACTGGACACAGCCGCAAGCACAGATTCGAGGTGGAAAGGGCTGTGGAAATTAGCATGATAGGCCACTGCTACTGGCCATACCACAGCAGCAGACAGACGGTCGCATACAAAAGGATCAAGCCATATGTAGAATTGGTGGCAGAGTACCCGTTCCAGGAGAGAGGTGTCCCACCTGGGACAGGGAGCTGGCTTCAATGATCAAGCAGGCCATAAAAGGCCGATAAGAGAATACTCACCGGTGCAGAGCAAGATGTCCCGCGGAAACAACTGAGTACGGAGTCACCTTACCCCCCCCCCCCCGTAAGTCAGCGCAGGCAGGTGATGTCATATCTGCGAGTCAAGTAGTATGCGGGGACTTGGCTTCCGGCTGCATCGGAACGTGGTGGCCCCAAGTACAGCACACTGACCGAGACTTAGCTGGGAGTGAGAGGCACCCGAAAAAGCACAAAAGCCAAGGACAAGCCGTGAAGATGCCGGGGGGTAAGTAAAAATCCTTAGATTTTGAGCTGTTGAAATAAAAATGAAGAACTACAGCTGAAGGGCCTGGTCCTTACAAGCTTGGGGGGTCTCTCCCGCCTGTCTGGTAAAAAAAACTAATTAATGCTGGTGATATTAGAAAGCCTAGTTATAATTCCGGCAAAGAAATAGATATCATAACTCAGATTAACCTAATCATATCACTCTGCTGCCGGATCTGACTTCGGCCAATCTGTGTATGCTTAAAATATCGCATATCATCAGGGACTACAGAGCGGCCGTTCTTAGCCAGTAACAGTATATTTCTTTCCATGTAACTGATTGCTGACCTTGTAAAGAGTGGACTCGCCTCTAAAAAGCGGACGCGAAATCTGCAGAAGTACATGACTTTTCACCAGGTCAAGACTGACACTCGATATGGTCTTCTCCCTAATAAAGGGATATTTTACACCAACTAGCCGCTGAGATAGAACCCAGAGCAGGAACATTGGATATATCAAGAAATTTTTTTAGGGGCAGCAGTACAGGCTCCAAAAAAGCGGCAACATAAGAGAGAGGAGTTATCCTGTTTAAACCCCCACATAAGAGTTGTAAGCAAAGTCCCCTCTGTCAGAAAAATCAGACTTAACAAGAACTGCCTGTTAAGATATGTCTGAAAAGTGAGATTCGTTATAGGTAACACACCTGGTGTCACTCAATATAAAACCCGACCTTTCCAGAAGTAACAGTACAGGGGGTAAAAGGCATCTCAAGCCACGCTTTGGACGTTTTTTATATAAGTGCTCACTGTTCCCGGTAGGGGTGGACTTGAGGCCGAATAAGGCTGAAGCACAAAAACTGGTTGTTCTACATACAAGGGCATGTTGTAGATTAGACCTCAGGATTTTTATAAATTGGTCAAATGTTATAATAAGTGTACAGTATTTGTAAGAATAATTACACATTCAAATGTCTAACAGCCAGTAATTGGGGAGAGTGTGAAATTCTCGCCCCCTGTTAGAGTCATAATACCTATACATGCCTATAGATCTATTAGAATATAAGGTTTACAGAAGGTTAGAGATTCAAATATATAAGTAGTACATAACTAGGCCTTAATCTCGTCCTGTTTCTTCTACCCTCTTTTTGTTCTTTTCTCTCTCTCTCTCTTTTTTTTTTTTTTTTCTTTTCCCCTCTTTCTCCTTTTTTCCTTTTTGTACACAAATTCTTGCAGTAAGAGGAAAAGAGATAGTCGCACATTAGTAGATTCACAGATAACTTTCAGCACTATTGTATTGTGGTCAGATTATTTACACAGGTACTCATAAAAGGCTGAGCAGCATATGAACTAATACATCAAATTGGTTTCTGTTATTTATTTCTCTCTCCCTTATCTTTTAAGGCAGATAGACACACTGCACAGACGTTAAGCCCAATTACATATTCACAAAATTTAAACAATCTTGGAGATTTTGTGCTGTGTTTACACAATATGCCTATAAGGCTATAAAATAAAAAAAATAATAATAAAATATATATATATATATATATATATATATATATATATATATATATATAGGTTTCACAGAGGGACAGATACCCACACACTTAAGAAGGTATACAATTGGGCCTTAACTTTCTTTTTTTTTTCTTTTTTCTTTTTCTTTCTCTTGGTACACAAATTCCTGAAGCAAGAGGAGCAGGGATAGTCGTATAATAAAGACACATAGACAACCTTAATTACAATAGTACTCTGGTAGAATTAACCACACAGGCACCTATAAAAGGCACAGTAGCCTAGGAGTCTATGCACTGAAGTTGCTTTTGTCTTCCACTCTTTCCTTTCCCTTCTTCTCTTCTCTTTTCCATTAAGGGACAGAAAGATATATTGCAGAGAGAAGAAGCATGAATATATATCCACAAAAAAATTTTTGATGGTGGTTGCAAGGTAACTGTTTTGGGTCACATATAGGCCCAGTAGTCAATAGTCAACAAACACAGAAGGTGTGTGGTTATTCAGTTAAATTTGTGAGTCATCACTAGAAATGTATTGCATATAAGGTACCGGATTCAGTTATGAACCTGGAAGCAAAGCAGGGCTGTGAAGGATAATAGCATTCTGCCATATATAAATTTTATAAAAGGTTCAGATTTGAAATAGCATTTTATTAAATACAGAAACATCAATAAATGTTGGCAAAATCAAGGAATTTGCCTGCCCGTGGAGATAACTGTGCAGATATCTATTAAGGTTTATAATATTACTTGAATCAACCTTGCTCAGAAATATTCAATAAATAATGTACTCCGTTACCACTGAGGTATAAGCCCTAGAAGGCACCGGATCCAGTCTGATCTCAGAAGATAAGCATGGCTTATAAGGGCAGTAATAACAGGTCCTACACAGAAGCATACAAGAAATCTAGAATTAAATAAGATTTACCCTAATAGACAGAAGTGTGATCAGTAAAGATTTAGCTAAAATAAACCCAGAACGTTAAATTTTAAAAGAAAAATTTTAACCTCTATCCCCAAAGCCTATGGATAAATACATAACAAACACAAAAAATAAATCTCCAGCCATGCCCCTCAAAAAAGACAAAAAACACAGAGTAGTGCAGGAGCCTGGCATAGAAATAAGCTTAGAAAGCCCGGGCAAAAACCAGGACACTCAGATGACAATAAACCAGCTAGCGGAACTACTTCTTCCCCAATTTGAGCTAGTAAAGAAGGAGATAACAGATCTATCTCAGGAAGTAAGAAAATTTTCAGCAAGAATTTCAGAAGTAGAGTCAAGGATCTCAGAAGTGGAAGACAAGGTTAATATTCAGGACATAAACATTGCTGATAACACAGAGAAAATTAAGGCACTGCAATCAAAAGTGGAAGATCTGGAGGACAGATCCTGCCGGAATAATATCCATGTGGTGGGGCTCCCAGAAACTAAAGAATTTGAGGACTTACTGTGATTTGGAGAAAGCATGCTCCCTAAGCTGCTAGGGATACAAATGGATAAGGGTGAACTCCAAGTATAGAGAGCTCACAGAGTAGGTAGAGTCAGACATCCAATAGGCGGGAATACGCGCCCCAGGATGTTGCTAGTCAGGTATCTCAGTTTTCAGGATAAGGTCAGCATCATGCAACACTACAGGAAAGCACAAACACTCTTTATAGAGGGGAAAAAAATCCTGATATTTCAGGATTTCTCCTCAGAAACATCTCTCAGGAGAAGGGCAATGGCACCTTTCTGCTCAGGTATAATTAAAGCAGGATTAAATACAACAATGATATACCCAGCTAAAATAACTGTGTTAAAGGGACAGTATACTGTAAAATAGTTTTTCCCTTAATGTGTTTACAATTGCTTTTTTTACTAACTGCAGAGTAAAAAATACATGAAAATTAGCTTTTTAAGGCTTATTTGTGTATATTAAAGCTCTGATTTTGTGTTTTGAAGCCACAACCTAATAAAATGGGTTGAGCTTGTAGGTATAATCAGATCTCATTACTGTATCACATTGTGCACATATACCTGCTTCTTTACCTTATATCTGTCCTTAAAACAATCACCAGTACTTTGAGAGAACAATGGAAAATCAACATTGTATTACCTTATCTCTGCTATATCCGACTGGGAGTGTAATTTCTTCTGCTGGCTGTGTTTACAAAGCTTATCTATAGCTGGTACGCGCGGCCACAAACTTTCAGAATAGGTGGGGATACCACATGCTAAATCAACAATTTCAAATGCCAATATAAGGGTAAAGGAGCTACTTGTAAACAATTTAATACACTCCAGCAGGTAAAGTGGATCATTGGGAACAAATTAAAGGGGAGAAAATTTTTGAGTAAACTGTCCCTTTAAGCATGGAAGGGAAAGTAGTGTTAAACTCTGTCAAGGAGGCCAAAGATTTTTGTCATGAGAATAACATTGAGGTGTGAAAAGTCTTAAGTGTTTTTATATTATCCAAAATCAAAATAAGATAATGATGAAAACATTGAGAATGCAGTCTAGGCCACATGGTGAGGGGGGGGGGGGGAGTGGAGAGGGGTGGATCTTTTTTGTAGATAAAATAACAATGACTACATCTTTGAACTTAGTTTTGTGGAATGTGGGAGGAATAACCTCCCCCATGAAACGGAAGAACGTTATGAGAATGCTGAAATGTGAGAAACAGGATATTATCTTTCTGCAGGAGCTGCACCTGAAAAGTTCCGAGATAGCTAAGTTGAAAGTAAACTGGGTGGCAGAAATAGTGGCAACACCGTGCAACAAGCAAAAGTGTGTAGTAGCTATCATTATAAATAGAAATATAACATACAAGATCATTAAGCTAGAGTGTGATTCTCAGGACAGGTATATTATCCTCCAGATGCAGATAGAGGGTGTAAGCTGGACGTTTTGCAACATTTATGGCCCCAATAAGTTTGAGACATCTTTCTGGCAAAAGATCAGACAGAAACTCATGCCACATCTGGGACAGAACCTGGTCATAGCAGGGGATATGAACTTCACTTTATATCCTGAGATGGACAGGTTCAGAATCAGGAGTAGACAGGCAAATTATCGAGAAGCCAAATACTTTAGGAACTATGTCAAAGCACTAAAATTGAATGATATTTGGCGGTTACAACACCCAGATGATCGGAGGTATACATGTGAGTCTAAGACGCACAGGAATTTTTCACAAATTGATTTATTTTTAATATATGAGCAAGTATCAAGGTTTGAGATGGAAACTAATATTGCAGATATTATCCTTTCAGACCATGCAATTATCAGTCTTAAGATTTGGGTAGAAACAAACATCAGAAGTACGGGGAATTCATTTAGCTTCCCAGCGTATATGAGCAAAAATGTTCATTTTTCAAACTGGTTAAAATCTAGATGGCAAGAGTATTGTTCACAAAATGTAGAGTATAAGAACAAGACAGACATTTTTTGGGAGGCGGGAAAAGCGGTCATGCATGGAGAAATAAAGGCATACATGGTCAAAATGACACGTAAAATGAGAGCTAGAGAGACGCAACTGGCGAATCAACTCAGAAATGCTTACGACAAGTACCTTAAGCACCCAAATCAAGGTACCTGGAGTAAATATACACTATCTAAAATAGAAAGAGAGGATTTTCTCAGAGAAAAGTGAGCAGGGGAAGATCTTAAAGCCAGGGCCATGTATCAAGGGCATATGGGAGTCTCTGCCAAGTATCTAGCTAAGATAACAAAGTTTTGGAAAAAAAAATTTATATCAGCAATCAGAGTAGGGAAAAGGATCCTCACTAAATCATCTGATATTAAAGATGCATTTTTTTTAAATATTATGAGAATATTTATTCTAGTGGAGATATAAATGAGGGTGCCAAGGCGCAGTTCTGGGATAGAATTAAATTGCCCCGTATATCTTTAGAGGAGTTGAACCAAATGAATGCGGTGATCACGGAGTCGGAGATAGTTAAGGTAATTCAAAGGACAAAAACAGGAAAAATACCAGGTCCAGATGGCCTCTCAATTGAATTTTATAAAATATTAGCAGAGACGTTGGGTGGAACATTAGAGGATTTATATAACGATTACTATCAAAGAAAAGCACTGAAGTCACCGTATTTCTCTGACTCAGTTATCACTCTCATACATAAGAAAGGGAAAGGTTCGGAGGAATTATCTGCCTATTGCCCAATTTCCCTGCTAAACCAGGATTATAAAATACTCATGTCCGTGCTGGCAGACAGACTTAAAAAAGTTGTGGTAAATTTGGTACACACAGATCAGGCGGGCTTTATCCCGAACAGGAACTCGGTGCGAAATATGAGAAGAGTTCTAACTGTTTAAGACCACTTTCACCGGGCCAACCAGGAAGGCAGAAATATGAGCACTAATAGCATGAACAGGGATGTAGCATTAGTCACAGTAGATACGGAAAAAGCCTCGACTCCATTGAATGGAATCACCTTATAACTTCTCTCAGAAATTATGGTTTCTCGGGCCACCTGGTTGACCTGGTGAAAGTGATCTACAACAAGCCAAGATCGCAGCTCCTGGTGAATGGGGAATTATCACATTATATAATCTTAGAAAAAGGCACACGCCAAGGTTGCCCACTATCCCCGCTGCTGTTTGACCTTGCCCTAGAGCCCCTTGCAACATATATCAGACAAACAATACAACCAGTTTATGTAGGCAGGGAGAGCCTACTGATATCTCTCTACGCAGATGATATACTTCTTTTCTTGCAGAATACCGCAGAAACTATTCCAAGATTTTTGGAGATTATAACTGAGTTTAGTTCATTCTCGGGGTACAAAATTAACTCCAAAAAATCTGAGTTATTATGGTTAAATAAAACAAGGTAAAGTACAAACCATATCTTCAGGGAAGTAAAAATTATTAACTATCTAGGGATTAAGATCAGTAGAAATCCCAGTGAATGGTACCCATTAAATTATAGTGAGTTCTTTGAGAATATTCACTTAGAATTAAATAAATGGGACTTATACTATCTGTCAATATCAGCTAGATGTATGTTAATAAAAACAATTTTATTCACTAAGATTCTATTTCTCCTACAAAATCTACCCATATTTATAACGAAAAAAGATATTGATAAGTATAATAAAGCTTGCAACACTTTTATTTGGGGGACAAAGAAGCCTCTGAAGAAAATTAGTAATATTAAACAATATGCAGGGTTCTCGATCCCAAATATTAAGTTCTACAACATTGTAGTGCTGGCAAAATTCGGAATAGACTGGTTGACTAAGGCAGAATATGTAACGTACTACAATCTAGATTCTGAGTTGATTACCCCATTTAGTCCACAAGCCATATTGCACTGTCCGTATAAGAAATTACCATACAATGTCAGTGTAATGCTAACATTTGCTAACATCATTCGAGGATGGCAGCAATACTGTAGGCTAGTTGGGCAGGAATTCCTTGTGTCTTCACATCTACCTATTATAGGCTGTGTTGATTTCCCAGCAGGGTCTAACAATAGAGTGTTCCAAGGTTGGAGTGAGAAAGGTCTGATTCAATTTGCCCAGCTTAAAGATGAGAGAGATGGGAAGATGCAAACTTTCCAGAGTCTGGCAGAGCAATACCACCTACCAGCTAAGAGTTATTATGCATACCTGCAAGTGCGTCACTATAATGAAAAGTATAATAGAGAAGTACAAGTAGACTGGGGGCAGGTGCAGATAGCAGCTGGTTTAAAGCTATATCTAGCTGGGAAACGGTCAATCTCCTGGTGGTATCAGAAAATGTTGATGATTAAAGGACAAGAACATATCAACCTGATTAAGGCTAAATTTATTAAATATTTTGAAATGTTGCAATCAGAAGATATAACGGAAAGTATAAAACTCTCCGCTGAGGCAACTACTTGTATCAGTTAGAGAGAGTCTCAGTGTAATTTAGTCAATAATTTTTACCTGACCCCAGTAAGAATGGCCAAATGGACTGTGTCCAAGTCAGGAAATTGCTTTAAATGTGCAGGAGTAGAGGCAAATCTATTGCACTGCATTTGGAGCTGCCCTAAGGTTAGACAATAGTGGGCAAAGATCCAATATTAGTTGAATTGCCATCTTAAAACCAGGATAGAACTACAGTCACATCAAATATTCTTTTTAAAAATACAGACAACATAGGTGACAGACATCTTATTAACCTAGCTATTTTGGTTGCACGCAGTCTGCTTTTCAGAAAAATGGAAACAAAGAGATATCCCCAGTATCAGAGAGTTTGTAAATGTTATTAAATCTCAGATGATTCTGGAAAGGCAGAATCTGAAGGCTGGATTGGAAAAACAATACAGAAGATATTTTTAAAAATGGGAAAGTTTTATAAACTCATGGCCTCTGGAGCTTCAGACTCAATTCCTGGAGCCATTCCAGAACGCAGTCCCATTTCTAAATATGATTATACCCGGTGATCTACCTAGGCATTGGTTGACAGAGAGGGTCATGTAACAGAATAGTCGGGTAATTTTTCCTTTTTTTTTTTTTTTCTTCTTCTCTCTCTCCCTCTTCTGCCCACCCTCTCCCCCCCCTGGTGCCCTCCCCCATTATTCGCACTCTGAGGCAAGGTTGATGCAGAATAATGTTGTTGTTTAGTTGAGATGTTATTGTAATTCAAACAACCGTGGCGTGGAATTACACACACATGGAAAATGTAATCCATAGGTAATTATAGGCATTGAAAGGGTTTCTGGCAAAAAGTGACTAACTCTGAGCCCATGTAAGGAAAAGTGTCAGCAATGAGATATAGAAAGTTAGCTGAGCCTTTGTGTTATGGGTAGATATTTAAAGTACAGACTAATCCTAGACTACTTGTTAGCTAGAATTCGGAGTATGTCAAATGTTTGACAAATGTACAATCTATAATGTCTTATGTTGAGTGATCAACGGTTATCATTTGTTCTATTTTCTCTTTTTTTCTCTTTTGTATATGTTTATGCCTGTACCTGGAAACCCAATAAAAAGAATTTTACAAAAAAAAAAAGTGGAAAGCATAAGAAAGTGTATAGAAGTGGTTAGCCTTAATTGCTGGTTGTAATATGCTGTTTGTTTTTGCCATTGCACAGGAAAGGAAACTATTTCAATTTTCATCATGTTCTTTTTTTTAGTACAGGTACTACACCTGATTTTTAGTTATTATGTTCATGTTGAATTTGTTTGTTGTTATACAGCTGTGGTCAACTCGGTCTTAGATGACTATGAGAAAGAAATGTTTGCACTTAGAAATCAAATATATGTACCGCAACTTAGAGAGGGGAGATACAGTGGGAAAGATTTAGTAAAATGTATAAGGTTTAACTCAGAGAATGTGCAATATATAAATTAATTTACCATGTCTACTGATATAATAATTATCACACATAATGTTAGAGGTCTTAATACCAATGTTAAGCGCAAAACCGCTCTAACCCAATATCAGAGACTGACGTGAAGATTATATTTTTTGCCAGAAACTCATTTTACAGACTCTGTGATACCCATATTCTGGTATCATATCTGAACTCATGGATAAAGGGCACTTTTTCATGGTATGGACACTTGTCAGCTATAAAAATGAATGTACTTCCTAAATTGCTATATCTATTCAGAGCCATAACTAATAAAATACCATTAATAGAATTACAGAAGATGCAAAATGATCTTTTAGCTTTTTGTAAGAGGGGATAGGAAAGTGAGAATAGCTTCTCAGGTGTTATCTCTTCACAGACAGCTCTGAGGGGTAGGGTTACCAAATTTACTTGACTACTACCAGGCGGCTAGAATAACACAAGCCATCCTTCTACAAAAAATATCTCAAAATATAGTCTGGACAAAAATAGTCTGTTCTGATGGGATATGGTAATATAGATGATATTATATGGAATAAGGGAGGCAGATCTAACCACAATACATACAGATCACAAATAACCCTTGATACTTTGACTATGTGGGACTCTCTGGGTAAACAACTAAAACTAATACCTACCAATACCTGGATCAAACTAATTAGAACTCTCCTGCCATGGGAGACCCATAGACAATTAGGCAAGTGGTCAAACAAAGGATTATATAGAGTAGCCGACTTTATTAAAGGAGGACTTATAATGACATTCCTCCAATTTCAAGAGAAAATCCAACCACAAAAACTCCCCTGGTATCTTCATTTACAGATTTCTTTAGTTATCAACAAATACGACATACCCCAAGCCCAACATACATATACTATCCTCGAGGAAATATGTAGATCTCCCACTAGGGATAAAGGCACCATATCCAAATTATATTTCACAATCCAGGATAATAAACATGCTAATAAGTCAGCAATCATTACAAAATGGGAAACAGACACTCAGTCGATACTTCAGAAAGTGAATGGAATCAGATTCTATTTGATTCCTGTAGGGGTTTAATCAGTGCAGACCTTAGAGAAAACAGTATTAAGACTACATTTTGATGGTATTTGACTCCCATACGATCATCTCACTTCTCTAAAGGCAACACAACCTTTTGTTACAGAAGGTGTAGGGAAATGGGCAACTACATTCACATGTGGTGGGAATGTTTTAAAGTAAGATATATATGGGATCAACTTAATAACCTCTTTCACAAATTATTTAATGAACCCTTCTCCCTATCCATAAACCAAGCGTTATTAAACCAGGAGACACCTAGATACAACCCAAAAATCAACAGTTTCATTGAAATCTTGTGTACTGTCACCAGGGTTTGCATCGCCAGACATTGGAAAACGGGGGCTCCTTCCAGGCAGGAAATTTTAGACAAGATACAGGACATCTATCATATGTCAGAAATTATAGCGTGGACCCAGGGGGATAGAGGGCAATTTCAGAATATCTGGTTTTACTGGATCACAAAGGGCAATATATGAGGTACAGACATTCCATCTGAAATGCAAACCTACACTTAGACAGATATAAGACTAGACACGTTCATCTTTAGGTACAGACAACACACACTAAAAATGTTCTACCCTCTCTGCATCAGACGAACCTTTTGTTGATAGAGGGCAAAAATTAATCAGCCGGAGTATGACCATGGCTGAGAGACTGAAACTAAATTGATTTTAATGTTTGTATAATTGTTTGGTTGTTTTTGTTTTAATAGTTTATCTTTATTGTTAAAATGTGTTCTATGTTCCATTCATGGAGCCCTGACAAGGAGTCTAGCCTCTGAGAGACAGTTTAAAGATTACTGCAATAAGACAGGGGTGGCTATAAGATTTGATATAGAGCAAATAATGAAGGAAATATATGTTAGGCGACTTAGAGGCTCAAGCTCTCACCCAGTTGAGAATAAAGAAACAGGCTTGAAAAAGTAGGACTATATCCCCACAAATTTAGACATACTGTACCTGTTACAAGATTTGACCGCTATTCAATTGTTTACTTATCTATGTAATTTTGATCTCTGTAACTGTTAAACAACATGGAACAAAATAAAAAAACAAATTATATAAAGGGACATGAAACTCAATTTTTTCTTTCATGATTCAGATAGAATATACGGTTTTAAACAACTTTCCATTTTACTTCAATCATCAAATTTACTTAATTCTCTTAACATCATTTGTTGAAGGGGCAGGAATTCCCTAATGGGAGTTAGCTGAACAAATCAGGTAATACAACGACAAGAGGCATATATATGCAGCCGACAATCAGTAGCTAGCTCCCAATGGTGCATTTCTGCCCCTGGGCCTACCAATGTAGGCTTTTTAATAAAGGATACCAAGAGAATACAGCAAATTCGATATTAGAAGTAAATTGGAAAGTTTTTTTAAAATTGCATGCTCTACTGCACCCATGGAAAGGGATTGAAAACACCAAAGAAGATCCACTTGGAACCCACAGAGCATTGTGATCTCTATCCGAAACTGACACCGATCCAATCAGCAGCACTAGTCGCGTATCTCAAATGTTTAACTTGCACTGATGATTGGAAAGTTGTTTAAAAATGCATGCTCTATGTGAATCATGAAAGTGTAATTTGTCTTTACTATCTATTGCAAAAACATTATAAGCAAAGGCATAATACAATTAAACATTGGCATAATGCAATAATTACATCACAAATAAAAATGTAATTAAATTACATTTTTAGCTTTTCTGTTGGCTGACAGGTCAATAAAGTTAAAGGGACAAAATTAAACTTCCATGATTCAGATTCAGGGCATGCAATTTTAAACAACTTTCCAATTTACTGTTATCATCAAATCGGCTTTGTTCTCTTCAAATACTTTGTTGAAAAACTTAGGTAGGTTCATATGCTAATTTCTAAGCCCTTGAAAGCCGCATCTTATCTCAGATAGATAGATAATCCCTTTATTACCCATTCCCCAGTTTTGTACAACCAACACAGTTATATTAATATACTTTTTACCTCTGTGATTACCTCGTATCTAAGAACCTTCTTCCAGCCCCCTGATCACATGGCTGTGACTGTTTATTATCTATTATCTTGCATTTAGCATTGTTTTGTGCTAAATCTTAAATAACTCCCTGGGCCTGAACACAGTGTTATCTATATGGCCCACATGTACTTTCAATCTCTTTGGCCTAGATTTGGAGTTTGGCGTTAGCCGTGAAAACCAGCGTTAGAGGCTCCTAACCCTGGTTTTAGGCTACCTCCGGTATTTGGAGTCACTCAAAAAAGGGTCTAACGCTCACTTTTCAGTCTCGACTTTTCCATACCGCAGATCCCCTTACGTCAATTGCGTATCCTATCTTTTCAATGGGATCTTTCTAACTCCGGTATTTAGAGTCGTGTCTGAAGTGAGCGTTAGAAATCTAACGACAAAACTCCAGCCTCAGGAAAAAAGTCAGTAGTTATAGCGCTGCGGAATCTGTTGGCGCTCTACAAATAACCGATAATAATAATAATAATAGTTATGAGCTTTCTGGGCTATTCCGATTCTAGGATTCTATCAGCCAATCGGAATTAAGGTAGGAATATTCTGATTGGCTGATGGAATCAGCCAATCAGAATCAAGTTCAATCCGATTGGCTGATCCAATCAGCCAATCAGATTGAACTTGATTCTGATTGGCTGATTCCATCAGCCAATCAGAATATTCCTACCTTAATTCCGATTGGCTGATAGAATCCTATCAGCCAATCGGAATTCGAGGGACGCCATCTTGGATGACATCATTTAAAGGAACCGTCATTCGTCGTTCAGTCGTCGGCCAGGATGGATATTCCGCGTCGGAGGTCTTCAGGATGCTGCCGCTCCGCTCCAGATGGATGTCGATAGAAGATGCCGCCTGGATGAAGACTTCAATCGGATGGAAGACCTCTTCTGCCCCGCTTGGATGAAGACTTCAATCGGATGGAAGACCTCTTCTGCCCCACTTGGATGAAGACTTCTACCGGATCATGGACATCTTCAGCCCCCCGCTTGGGCTTGGATCAGGACATCGGAGGAGCTCTTCAGGACGGATCGGTGAACCTGGTATGGTGAAGATAAGGTAGGAAGATCTTCAGGGGCTTAGTGTTAGGTTTATTTAAGGGGGGTTTGGGTTAGATTAGGGGTATGTGGGTGGTGGGTTGTAATGTTGGGGGGGGGTATTGTATGTTTTTTTACAGGCAAAAGAGCTGGATTCTTTGGGGCATGCCCCGCAAAGGGCCCTGTTCAGGGCTGGTAAGGTAAAAGAGCTTTTAACTTTAGTAATTTAGAATAGGGTAGGGCATTTTTTATTTTGGGGGGCTTTGTTGTTTTATTAGGGGGCTTAGAGTAGGTGTAATTAGTTTAAAATTGTTGTAATATTTTTCTTATGTTTGTAGATATTTTTTTATTTTTTGTAACTTAGTTCTTTTTTATTTTTTGTACTTTAGTTAGTTTATTTAATTGTAGTTATTTGTAGATATTGTATTTAATTAATGTATTGATAGTGTAGTGTTAGGTTTAATTGTAGGTAATTGTAGGTATTTTATTTAATTAATTTAATGATAGTATAGTGTTAGGTTTAATTGTAACTTAGCTTAGGATTTATTTTACAGGTAATTTTGTAATTATTTTAACTAGGTAACTATTAAATAGTTCTTAACTATTTAATAGCTATTGTACATGGTTAAAATAATTACAAAGTTGCCTGTAAAATAAATATTAATCCTAAAATAGCTACAATGTAATTATAATTTATATTGTAGCTATATTAGGATTTATTTTACAGGTAAGTATTTAGCTTTAAATAGGAATAATTTATTTAATAAGAGTTAAATAATTTAATTAGATTAAAATTATATTTAACTTAGGGGGGTGTTAGTGTTAGGGTTAGACTTAGCTTTAGGGGTTAATACATTTATTAGAATAGCGGTGAGCTCCAGTCGGCAGATTAGGGGTTAATATTTGAAGTTAGGTGTCGGCGATGTTAGGGAGGGCAGATAAGGGGTTAATACTATTTATTATAGGGTTAGTGAGGCGGATTAGGGGTTAATAACTTTATTATAGTAGCGCTCAGGTCCGCTCGGCAGATTAGGGGTTAATAAGTGTAGGCAGGTGGAGGCGACGTTGTGGGGGGCAGATTAGGGGTTAATAAATATAATATAGGGGTCGGCGATGTTAGGGCAGCAGATTAGGGGTACATAGGGATAATGTAAGTTGCGGCGGTTTACGGAGCGGCAGATTAGGGGTTAATAATAATATGCAGGGGTCAGCGATAGCGGGGGGCGGCAGATTAGGGGTTAATAAGTGTAAGGTTAGGGGTGTTTAGACTCGGGGTACATGTTAGAGTGTTAGGTGCAGACGTAGGAAGTGTTTCCGCATAGCAAACAATGGGGCTGCGTTAGGAGCTGAACGCTGCTTTTTTGCAGGTGTTAGGTTTTTTTTCAAACAGCCCCATTGTTTTCTATGGGGGAATCGTGCACGAGCACGTTTTTGAGGCTGGCCGCTTGCGTAAGCAACTCTGGTATCGAGAGTTGAAGCTGCGTTAAAAATGCTCTACGCTCCTTTTTTGGAGCCTAATGCAGCTTTTATGTGGACTCTCAATACCAGAGTTATTTTTATGGTGCGGCCAGAAAAAAGCCGGCGTTAGCTATGCGGGTCCTTACCGACAAAACTCTAAATCTAGCCGTTTGTGTTGAAAAGGAATTTAAAAAGCATGTGATTAGAGGCAGCCTTCAAGGGATTAGAAATTAGCACCTGCCTAGGTTTAGTTTTAACTAAGAATACCAAGAGAAAAAAGAAAATTTGATGATAAAAGTAAATTGGAAAATGTATTAAAATTACAAGTCCTATCTGAATAATGAAAGTTTAATTTTGACTAGACTGTCCCTTTAAATAGCAGTAGTTCATGTTAGCCATATTGATAACATTGTGCTCACTCCCGTGGAGTGCCAGTCAGCACTGATTGGCTAAAATGCAAGTCTGTCAAAAGTACCGAAATAATGGGGCAGTCTGCAGAGGTCTAGACACAAGGTGAAAAGTATATTAATATCATTGTGTTGGTATGGGTAATAAAGGGATTATCTAACTTTTTAAACAATACAAATTCTTGAATAGCCTGTTTCTTTAAGGTTTTTTTTTGTTTATTACAGTATACATGTAAACTATTGTAATGTACATGTTTTGAGCTTTTTTATGTATTATAGTATACATGTAACATATTATAAGCATATATATTTAAATGTTTATAGGTACGATGCTTAAATATTTTGTATAATTTTTCATTCTTTTTTTTGTACTGACATAAGTGACTACCAACTTTAATTTTTAGTTGTCTTATTTTAAATTTGGTCTGTAATGAAGTTGGGGGGTTTTAGCAGCAAGCAGTGGATCCTTTCCTTTCTATTCTTTCCAAAATTGTTCCAAATCAGTTTAATGTTTTAAAATGTCTTTATTCAGTAAATTGTAGCGCAATTTTAGCCCAGCATGAAGTTTGTGTCACCAACCTCATCATTTTTTTTTAACAAAGTCACTTAGGAAGTCAGAACTTTCTAAATAGTCCCAAAAGTGTGGAATAATATTGTGATTACTTTCAAACAGAAATACAAAAGAAGATAAGCTATAATAAAGACCTTGATCACAATCTACCAATAGCAGTTTTGTTTTGCCATTTTGGGGTCCAAATAGGCTAGTTTTCAATTTCTGTGCAATCAGAATAGTGAGTTTTTGGCTTATTACCACAAACTGGTCTTTGGAGCCTTCATAAAAGCCCTATTTTTCCTATAGGGCTAAAAATGTATCTGCAATCACAATACTTTTTCAAGTCACTTTTCAACAGTTTTATTGAGCCAATTTTTTGTTGTTTGAGTTTGAAACTTCTAAGCAGTTAATAAGTTCTTGAAAGGGCATTTTGGACATTTTGCTACAACTCCACTGCTATTTACAAACATTCTATTATCTTGACTCTTAAATGGCCACAGGAGACAGTCTTGAGGTTTATTAACAACCATGGTATCGATTGATTGAAGCTCCATGTCCATATGTATATGTGTTGACTAAATGATGTATATATGTTGACTACATGATATCCAGAGCAGCTAAAGGGATATATAATAAAAGTCACTCTAGGGACACAACATCTACAAATGGCATGTTTTTGTTTTTTAATATTTGATTGTAAGCCACACTAGCAGTATTGGCATCTTATAGAGTTTTAAAGGAGAATTGTTAATTGTGGCTTTCATAGTTAACTATTGTAATCTGTTTCCATCCGCGCCACTGCTAACTAATCTGAATGAATCTTTAAGGTTATCAGGATGGAAACTTTGAAACACAATGATGTGACCATGTTTAGACTTTGTGTGTCACAAAGGCACAATCTTTTTTAAGGGTCTCTTAGGAAGCTACAATGTTGCAAGGCAGCTTGATCAGAATTTACATATTGGAATGTTAAAATCCAATAAAAGTAGAGAAGTCTTTGGCATAAAAACATATAGTCGCCAGTTTGTTTTTAGTTCATGCCAAAATTATGCTTTAACAAATAATAGTTGTAAATAAAGTTTTTTTTTTTTTTTTAAAAAGTGACCATATAGTGATAGAAAACAGTCTGAGCATCTGTCAACCTAAAAGATGCATTCAGATGGGTTAGCAGTGGCCTGGATGGAAACGAATTACAATAGTTAACTATGTTACCCTTAAGTTATCCTCTTTAAAGACACAATTTTAATGATGCCAGCACTATTAGTGATAGTCAGTGTGAGCGTGACTTTTAATCAAAATCTTAAAAATGAAAAATAAAAACACTTCATTTGCAGATGTTGGTGTCCTGAAGTGACTATACAATTATGCCCATCATGCCAAGATATGCATGGGATTCATATGGTGATGAGGATGTATTCTGATCAATATAGGTTAATGTCACACATTTAAATAAGTATTTTCCTTGCAGAGTGAACAAAGGAGTTACATAAATAGAGCTTTCCTGTAACCTTAAGAGGTGTGGGTGGCTATTGTATCAGTCATTTTCAGGAGTCCTAGTTTCTATTTGCCGAAAGAGATACTTAACACATGAAACGTCCTTTTTTAGAGCTTTTTGGTTGATAAATGCGTTCACTGCAGCAATCATTTAAAAACTAAACAATATAGCATTGAGATCACTTGATAAATTCAGCTACCAATTGGACTGGAAAGCAAAAACCTTTTTGTGAGCAAATCAACAATAGATTGTAATTGAGGCCAAAATGTTTTAGATTTTTCATAAACTTAGGCAAATGCTTTTAAAATTTTAGAAGCATAATTTGCCCTAAAAGAGAAGCAGATCCATAATTGCTGGGAAATTTGTCAGCCCATATATTCATAGTAAAAAGTAAGGAATGGGATTGATAGATCAGAGAAAAAAATAAATTATATGCTCTAATTTATCAAAATGCAGGCAGATAGTGTTACCAGACAGGTATCCTGTCTGCCTCTATTTGGGGCCATGATGCAACATCTACTCTAGGAATTAAATCCCTTTACTGTGTATGACGACACCTGGTCATCATTTTCACAATGCTTTTAGTACAGATTACAAACATGTTAAGAGTTTATCACATCCACACAAATTTACTGGGGCACTTCAAGGTGGACAACTATACCAACGTCACGGGGAGGGGGGAATCCTGGCTGATGATATCACGTCTTCACATCCATTCATGGTTTCCCGAAAGTGTCAGTCTTGCTTCACAGAGTGTAAGGTAGCTAAATTTGGGGTAAGTATTTGAACCTCTCAATCACAGCTCTCTTAAGCCCTAGAAACCCCAAAGACAAATCATTTAAATGTTATAAGTATAAGCACACTTAAAATTTTTTAACATTAACAGTTTAAAACATACTTTACACATGACCCCTAATGTAAAGCCCATAAGTTCCTTTATGAATTAAAGCCCTTATATATGTTTCAATAGCAAGCAGATCATTGTGGTATAAGTGATCACCTGGTGAAAATATATGTGCATTTATTTGAGTATGCCCAAAATCAGGGCTCAAAATTTCCTCTAGCCCAATAGCCATTGGCGAGTGTAAATTTAACGTTGGCGAGTAAAATTTAGTTAGTGAATGTTGGGTCTGAAATCTGGTGGCATGTTGTAAGTAGCAAAGTTGGCACATTTTATTTGCAGAATGTATAGTCCTATTGCTGCACTGGCAAACACGCATTTTGGGCTATGTGCTAAAACTATTTAAAGGGATATTATATAGCCATGAAAGTGCAAGGATATGTTATTCCTCTAGGGCTATAGGGACCCCATTAGTGCTTAGACTGTTAAAGGGACAGTCAAGTATAAATTAAACTTTCATTATTCAGATAGGACTTTTAATTTTAATCAACTTTCCAATTTACTTTTATCATCAAATTTGCTTTTTTCTCTTGGTATTCTTAGTTTAAACTAAACACAGGCAGACTCATATGCTAATTTCTAAGCCTTTGAGGGCTGCCTCTTATCACTTTCTTTTAAATCTCTTTTCAACACAAAGAGACAGAAAGTACACGTGGGCCATATAGATAACACTGTGTTCAGGCACAGGGGGTTATTTAAGATCTAGCACAAAACAATGCTAAGTGCAAGACAATAGATAATAAACAGTCACAGTCATGTGATCAGGGGGCTGGAAGAAGGTTCCTAGATACAAGGTAATCACAGAGGTAAAAAGTATATTAATATGACTGTGTTGGTTGTGCAAAACTGGGGAATGGGTAATAAAGGGATTATCTATCTTTTAAAACAATAACAATTCAATGGTAGACTGTCCCTTTAACTTCTGAGAGGGTAAACAGGGCAGAGAGAGATTGCAGAGGAAAAGTGAATGTGGAGAAGGTGGAGTTAAGAGACAATTGAGAAAAGAAAGGAGTGAAGAGATATGAGAGAGGGTAAAGAAAGTGTAAAGAGAAGATATGGGGGTCCATTTATCATCGGTCTGTCCGACATGATCCGACAGACATTGATGAATGCTGACAGCATAAGCTGTCTGCATTTATCATTGCACAAGCAGTTCTTGTGAACTGCTTGTGCAATGCCGCCCCCTGCAGATTCGTGGCCAATCGGCTGCTAGCAGGGGGTGTCAATCAGAGGCAGCGGACCAGTTATTGGGCAGCGGTCTTAAGACAGCTGCTTCATAACTGCTGTTTCCGGCGAGCCTGAAGGCTCGCACGGAAACAGGCACATCAGGGGCAGTTCGGCCATTGATAATTCGGCCCCTAGGCCTGAGAGAAAAGGGAGATGGATAAAAGAGAGATTGAAGAGGGGAGGGAGTTGAGAAAAATAGTTAAGAGCGAGAAGGTAGAGATGATAATTATTAAAGAATAATCTACAGCTCTACTATGACCTTCTATGACTGTCAGCACTCTCTGCATTCTCTCAGTTCAACAACTTCCTTTTTCTATCCAGCTGTTGTCTTCCCCAGAACATCTAGTTGTTGTTTCTAACTGCTATGAACTTATTTTTGTTAATTTATTACTGTATGTAGCATTAATTAATTTGTTATAGTATAAAATAAAAACAATTTTACAAAATGTTTCACAATGGCTAAACATATGCAAAGAGGTGGTGAAGTAATGGCTGTGGTGTGGGTGGGATTAGAAGTGGCGAGTAACATTTTGTCCTGGCTAGTTGCTTATAACTTGAAATTTTGAGTCCTGCCTAAATAATATTAAAAAAGAAAACAACACATACACACAATTGTTTACAACCTCATTTATTAACGGCAATAAAATATAAAAAAAAAAATTAACATATTTTGTTGTACAGTTCTCACGTCATGATATATCCTTAAAATATTGGTACAGTTTGAATCTGCTGAAAAAACAATATCTAATAAATATGGGTTTCTTACTGAAAAAGACATGGGGCATATTTATCAAAGCGTCAACTGAAACTACGTTTGAATTCTGTGTCGTATTTGTCGCAAGATTGAGCCGCCATAGTTATCAAAGCGTCAAGATCGGCAAATGTTGAAATTTGTGAAGTAATACACGATCCCGTGATCTCAATCCTACGCAGATCGATGCTTGCGTCATTACAGATGTTTCGAATTCAGATTCGACTCGATTTGACCCTTTTCCCAATTTATCAAACATTTAACAGGTATGCTCGCGTGTATTCCAACGCAGCGTACCTAGTTTTCAATCCGCCACCATTGAAGTCACGGATGCCATAGAACTCAATAAGAATGTCTGAAAACACAGAAAGCTTCTGTTCGATGCTGCAAGAAAATTAAGTATATTACATAATAAAAGTAAATTAGAAACTCTATTTAAATTGCATACCCTTTCAAAATCAAACAATATTATTGCTCCACAATTGGTGCACTAGTAGATATAGGGATAAAAATGAAAAATACATTACTACTTATGGATTATGCTACAAATTTGTCTCTCATTAGAAAGCAAGGGCACAATATTATTTCTACAAATATGTTGAAAAGTTTTGTCCAAAACTTGCCGCACTATTAGATATAGAGATAAAAAATTAAATAAATACACAAGATAATATAGCTAAAGTCCTTTTTATTTTTTTTGCAAAAAATCTATTTGTACCATGTTTAAACCATGTAATACAAGTCCCACTCTCCACTTTGCACCAATTTTGACTCCACACTTTTCGCACCAATTATGACACAAACTCCAAAACAACCCACACACTAGTGAATTTTGTAACCACTTTTGATTGGAATATACATAATCACATGATTTATGACATCAGCCAATCTGATTCAAATATACATTTTAAACTATCACTAACAAATCAAATTGCTTGATACTTGTGTCATTGATCACTCATCAGAACTTGTAAGTGCCATTTGTTACATTGTGTATTATACTTTGAAAGTATGTATGTGTGAAATTAATATTAAAGATAAACATTGATGCTGACATTAGGACACACACAGCCAGCTTATGAGTTTTGCATTATGGCTGGATCGCTAATAACTTGTACATTATTTTCACCGCTCACCTTTCATAGCGCTGGTATTACAGGTTGGAAAAAACCCAGCTTGTGCGGGCGATATGGTTGCATTGAGCTCCATACCTCACCCAAATACAAGCGGTGACGTGCTCATGCACGATTTCCCCATAGACATCAATGGGAAGAGCCGGCTAAAAAAAAAGCCTAACACCTACAATCATGGAGCGTAAAGTTCCGTAACGCAGCCCCATTGATGTCTATGGGGAAAAAAATGTATGTTTAAACCTAACACCCTAACATAAACCCGAGTCTAAACACCCCTAATCTGCTGTCCCTGACATCGTCGACACCTACATTACACTTATTAAGCCCTAATCTGCCACCCCCGACATAGCCTACACCTACATTACACTTATTAACCCCTAATCTGCCGCCCCCAATGTCGCCGCCACCTACCTACACTTATTAACCCCTAATATGCCGCCCCCAATGTCGCCGCCACCACTATACTAAAGTTATTAACCCCTAAACCTCTGGCCTCCCACATCACTAACACTCAATAAATATAATAACCCCTAACGTAACCCTAAATCTAACCCTAACCCTAACGTAATCCTAACACCCCCTAACTTTAACATAATTAAAATAATTCTAAATAAAACTTACTATTAATAACTAAAAAATTCCTATTTAAAAATAAATACTTACCTGTAAAATATACCCTAAGCTAGCTACAATATAACTAATAGTTATATTGTAGTTAGCTTAGGTGTTATTTTTTTAACTAGGTAGACTAGTTAGTAAATAGTTATTAACTATTTACTAGCTACCTAGTTAAAATAAATACAAATTTACCTGTAAAATAAAACCTAACCTGAGTTATACTAACATCTAACATTACAATAAAATTAAATTAATTAAATTAACAAAATACAATTATCTAAATTACAAAACAAATAAACACTAAATTACAGAAAATACAAAAAGAAATTATCAAAAATAAAAACAAATTACTCCTAATCTAATAGTCCTATCAAAATAAAAGGGCATTTAGCTATTTTACATTGCCCAAAATCCGATCAGCCAATAGAATGCGAGCTCAATCTGATTGGCTGATTGGATCAGCCAATCGGATTGAACTTGATTCTGATTGGCTGATTCCATCAGCCAATCAGAATATTCCTACCTTAATTCCGATTGGCTGATAGAATCCTATCAGCCAATCGGAATTCGAGGGACGCCATCTTGGATGACGTCCCTTAAAGGAACCGTCATTCTGCAGTTGGACGTCGCCGGAAGAAGATGGGTCCGCGGTGGAGGTCTTCAGGATGGAGCCGGTCGTCATCGGATGAAGATAGAAGATGCCGCTTGGATCAAGATGGTTGCCGGTCCGGATCGCCTCTTCTTCCCGGATAGGATGAAGACTTTGGAGCCTCTTCTGGACCTCTTCAGGCACCGGATGATGGATCGCCAACCCCCGCTTGGGTTGGATGAAGATTTTGGAGCCAGGACGGATCGGTGATACCTGGTGAGGTGAAGACAAGGTAGGATGATCTTCAGGGGCTTAGTGTTAGGTTTATTTAAGGGGGGTTTGGGTTAGATTAGGGGTATGTAGGTGGTGGGTTGTAATGTTGGGGGGGGGTATTGTATGTTTTTTTTTTACAGGCAAAAGAGCTGAACTTCTTGGGGCATGCCCCGCAAAGGGCCCTGTTCAGGGCTGGTAAGGTAAAAGAGCTTTTAACTTTAGTAATTTAGAATAGGGTAGGTCATTTTTTATTTTGGGGGGCTTTGTTGTTTTATTAGGGGGCTTAGAGTAGGTGTAATTAGTTTAAAATTGTTGTAATATTTTTCTTATGTTTGTAGATATTTTATTATTTTTTGTAACTTAGTTCTTTTTTATTTTTTGTACTTTAGCAAGTTTATTTAATTGTATTTATTTGTAGGAATTGTATTTAATTAATTTATTGATAGTGTAGTGTTAGGTTAATTGTAGGTAATTGTAGGTAGTTTATTTAATTAATTTATTTATAGTCTAGTGTTAGGTTTATTTGTAACTTAGGTTAGGATTTCTTTTACAGGTAAATTTGTAATTATTTTAACTAGTTTAGCTATTAAATAGTTCTTAACTATTTAATAGCTATTGTACCTGGTTAAAATAAATACAAAGTTACCTGTAAAATAAATATAAATCCTAAAATAGCTATAATATAAATATAATTTATATTGTAGCTATATTAGGATTTATTTTACAGGTAAGTATTTAGCTTTAAATAGGAATAATTTATTTAATAAGAGTTAATTTATTTCGTTAGATTTAAATTATATTTAACTTAGGGGGGTGTTAGTGTTAGGGTTAGACTTAGCTTTAGGGGTTAATACATTTATTAGAATAGCGGTGAGCTCCGGTCGGCAGATTAGGGGTTAATAATTGAAGTTAGGTGTCGGCGATGTTAGGGAGGGCAGATTAGGGGTTAATACTATTTATGATAGGGTTAGTGAGGCGGATTAGGGGTTAATAACTTTATTATAGTAGCGCTCAGGTCCACTCGGCAGATTAGGGGTTAATAAGTGTAGGCAGGTGGAGGCGACGTTGTGGGGGGCAGATTAGGGGTTAATAAATATAATACAGGGGTCGGCGGTGTTAGGGGCAGCAGATTAGGGATACATAAGGATAACGTAGGTGGCGGTCGGCAGATTAGGGGTTAAAAAAATTTAATCGAGTGGCGGCGATGTGGGGGGACCTCGGTTTAGGGGTACATAGGTAGTTTATGGGTGTTAGTGTACTTTAGAGTACAGTAGTTAAGAGCTTTATGAACCGGCGTTAGCCCAGAAAGCTCTTAACTACTGACTTTTTTCCTGCAGCTGGAGTTTTGTCGTTAGATGTCTAACGCTCACTTCAGAAACGACTCTAAATACCGGAGTTAGGAAGATCCCATTGAAAAGATAGGATACGCAATTGACGTAAGGGGATCTGCGGTATGGAAAAGTCGCGGCTGAAAAGTGAGCGTTAGACCCTATTTTGAGTGACTCTAAATACCGGCGGTAGCCTAAAACCAGCGTTAGGAGCCTCTAACGCTGGTTTTCACGGCTACCGCCAAACTCCAAATCTAGGTCAAAAGAAAGCAAATACAACATGAAGAGAGCCATTCCTGAAGACTTTTCAATATACAGATATAATACATTTGAAGACAACACAAAATTGCTGGAATCAGATAATGTCATTATTATTGCACTGAAAATTTGAAAGGTCATGCTAGTTGTCAAATTCAAATAGCATTTTATAGGTCATTAAAGGGACATTAAACCCAAAAAAATTATTTAATGATTCAGATAGAAAATACAATTTTAAACAACACTCCAATTTACTTCTATTATCTAATTTGCTTCATTCTTTAGATATCTTTTGTTAAAGAAATAGCAATACACATGGTTGAGCCAATCACATGAGGCATCTATGTGCAGCCACCAATCAGAAGCTACTGAGCCTATCTAGATATGCTTTTCAGGAAAGAATATCAAGAGAATGAAGCAAATTAGATAATCGAAGTAAATTAGAAAATTGTTTAAAATGGTATTCTCCATCTGAATCATGAAAGAAAATTTTTGGGTTTAATGTCCCTTTAAAAAAAAATGAATTGAAGATACAAAATATAGGTTTAACGTCTTTATACTGTATATATATATATATATATATATATATATATATATATATATATATATATATACATCACCTAATATGCTTAATTGGTAGTAGGCTTTCGAGCCTATACAGCTTGGAGTAAGACAACATGCATAAAGAGGATGATGTGGTCAAAATACTCATTTGCCTAATAATTCTGCACTCCCTGTATATATATATATATATATATATATATATATATATATATATATATATATATATATAAATATATATAAAAATATATATATTTATATAGGTTTAACTTCTTTTAACATTTTTAATATCTTCAGCGTTTATTTTTTTTTTTTAAATTTGTATTACAGTATACAAATTTATAAAGTTATCAATTTTATTTCATGTGCAATAGAATGGAATGGATTACCACTGCGACAAAAATGTATAATTATAGTATAATACACACATTCCACGCTAGTTATGCTAGTATCAATATTTCCCATACATTTCTAACAAAACATTCACATATCCAAGTTTTATTTGAAGTGAAAGGGAGAAAACACAGTAATCCTTGAAATATAGTCAAAAAATAATTTAAACACACTTGTCACAGAGAACAACAAATCTGCTACATTCTTAGAACATCATTTTTATATCCTGTCATATTTTTATTTGCCTTTAAATCTATAATACACTTGCCAGTTCTATTAAATCGTGTAAATTTGTTACATAAAACTTAAAACAGAAACCTCTAAATAACAGAAACTGCATAAGCACAGGGTAAAGTCTGGAATGTCTTGACCTTTTTTCGAAGCACTATACAAGACAGAAGGGTATGGACTATAACATAAAACCAAGGGGAGGGAAAAAAAATTATTGAGCATAGATTTAAGGTTAAAAGTACAGTATAGGTAAAGACTACATTTTGTTCTGTGAGAAAATGAATAGGTAAGCTGATGTATTTCTCCTGCCAAAAGAATTTCAACTGACAGCAAATTGAATGGCTTGGATAACTTAATGTAAAACAGACATTTTATAGGTGGGGGGTTAAGAGAATTATAGAGGGTGGGAAAGGGGGTCTGTAACTTGCGAAAGACTGTGTTTGGGTGTTTAATATGAAGAGAATCCATTAAGGGAACATTAAAGTATGTATATTTGCATAGCATATGTCAGTAATTAAAAGGACTTTGGACCCAAAATATTTTTATTATGCACATGAAAAAGAAGCATTTACAAATGATGAAAATATTTGTTTTTCATAAACAAATGTTAATTTAAAGCTTTAAGGGACATTATACACTAGATTTTTTGTTGCAGATGATCCATTTATATAGCCCATACAGTTTTTTTTTTTTTAATGGATAGTTTTGCTTATTTTTAAATAACATTGCTCTGATTTTCAGACTCATAACCAAGCCCCAAAGTTTTAGGAGAATACCGACGTATACCTACTCCAGCTAGCTTCTGTTTGTGTAAAGGGCCTTTTCATATGCAGAAGAAGGGGGAGGGGGGAGGGTCTGTTTTTCCCACTTGCAGTGGGTGTTCCAGTAACCTTTTAAACAGAGATAAATATGAAGCTTCTAAGCACGTTTTTAAATGGTTTTATACTGGATTTCTATATCAGTATCTGTGCATAGTATTCTTTATAGTAGCGTCTATTACATGCAGTTATTTATTTTATAAAATATTTTACCAGGAAGATACATTGAGATTTATCTCGTTTTCAAGTATGTCCTGGTGATATGGAAATTGTTGTATACTGTCCCTTTAACTAATACTGCACAATTTGCTTTGTATGTCCTGCTAATCCCCACTGTCTGAGAAAGACAACTGCCCCTACATTAATGATGGAGAGAAACACATTTTTATTAGAATGACAAGAAAACATTGGTTTCTTAAGGACAAATGCTTTAAAAAAAAAAATAATAACATTTATTTTTGAAAATCCTCTTTTAGATAAAAAAACAAAAACAAATTTTGACTATATTGAACCTTTAAGCAATGTATTAAAAAAAGTTGTATAAATTAATGAATGCACTGATCTAAAAAAACACAGTGTAATATTTATTAGGTTCAAGCAAACTACAATATACTTAGCCTCTTGAATGCATAGGATGATAGAATGCCATCCTCAGCCTTCTAAATTACTGCAAAGGATAACAGTATCCTCCTGACAAGAGCTGAGGAGTTCCAGAGAATGGATGGGGTTGTAGAATAACAAGGGGTCAGAGATCTTTCCTCTTTTTCAGTGCCTCCTGGATGAACCGTGACAGATAATCATGAGGATGTGTTCAGGGTTAGAAACGTTTACTAACTGAGAGTTTCTTCCCTTTAAAAATGTCCCTTTGAGATGCAGATTTCAATAACCTAGCTAATGATTTTCATCATGGGGTTAGTGTTCCCAATGAACTCATATTTACTAAAAACAGCATGCAGTACACACATATAATATCCTTCATGTAAAAGGAGGCCTCACATATCCCTTTGGTTAGAGGTAAATTATTTTTAGGGGTGCACTGCAGCTTATAAAGGAAAAAAACATATATATATCAGTACCAAAATGAAGCATGTGAACCCTCTTTTAAAAAAGAAAGACCTCTCTTTCAAAGTAGAGGTCACATGTTCAGGGATTATGAGGATTATGAGGTGATCAACATGGCAACATTATTTACCTGGAAGAACCATAGGCATATAAAACCAAATCATGGAGCTGGAATTTCTATCTGGTTGTTCCCCAAAATAAATAGAAGGACATGCAACCTGTTATTTAAACACATTAGACTTATTTTGGGCCTCTTATCACCTGTGCACCAATTAAAAAAATCTTATGGTTATACGTATATCTATCAATTGATTGTCACCCAACTGTGTAATAATATTAGGCAATTTAAAACAATTTTGTATCCTTAAAGGGACATAAAACAGGTTGAGATCTGTGCCTATCCTAAAAGGGCTAATTAATTAAAAATAGTTTGCATAAATTTTTTTTAAAAATAGTTAGCAAGTATTTTAAAATAATTTTCAAAAATAAGCAAAATTAATTACATAGCTTAGCTGCCTGGAGCAGCCAACTCCACCCCTATTATCAGTGTTTAGACACAGGCATTGTATATCAACTGAGTTCACAGCTTCTAGGCATTCTCCATCAGATAATCCCTATGCAATTTTGCATTCTACCAAAACAACAATAGATATAGATATAGCCATAGAAGGAAATGTGTGGGGGGAGTTAGAGCTGTACAATTCAGAAACTAAAAAGAAAGGGTTAATGGTGAGGCACTGCAGTATAATTTTGCAGGTAAAATAATTAAAATACATATTATTATATTTTGTCTCTATCCCAACTTGTTTTATGTCCCTATAAATATTTGAATACCATCCATTTTCTACATGCATTGCAATAATAATTGTTTTCTATCCATCTTAAATAATTAACATTGAATACCATCACCAAAAAAAAAAAAAGAGTCCAAAAAAATTATCATCCATATTCCTGGCATGCTTTATTGTTACCAATCAGAAAACACTATTCTAAAATGTAATATAAAACTCATCATAACCTTGCCCTATGCACAAAGAATCACAGAATAACTTCAGTATATACTCCAGGAAGCAGGCCAAATACATAATGTTCACTACATTTTTTTATTTTTTCACTTTACGCTTATTTAAACATTTAAGGGGAGTTTTGATTTTGAGATTAAAGTTAATTTCAGATAATTTAAGGCATTGATAATCAGAGCTTCTAAAATGCAAGGGAAGAAGAAAATAATTGTGGGGGAGGAATGCAATTAAAGGTAATGTACACTAGAAACAAAATTAAAATAAATGTTTCTGTGTGTTGTAGACAGAAAAAGAACATAATGACTAAGAAAAATATTACAAAGTATAGTTTGGTTTACTATCACAATATAGTTATCATATGAAATTTGTAATTTGATCCTTGCTTTGTTTTGTTGCAAATGGAAATAATAATACAGTAAAACATTTCATGAAACTACAGATCATTTCATCAAAGAGAATGACGCTAACTGAGCTATTCATTAATGTGCATACACTGCATATTAATTCTAATGGCAGATGACCTATTAACTTGCATTATACAATTTGATTGGTCTTTAGCTTCGGCCAATTATATTTTATTCTTATTAAATTTGATATAATTTGATATTTAATATAATTTTGAATTATTTATCAGTTTTGTCTGTTACAATATCTATACTATAATCGCGTTTGTAACTCGTCCGTCGGTGTCACCAGTTGTGCACGCATCCTCAAAAGAATCTTAGCTGAGTGCGCAGCCAAAATAATCCACCTGAATGCAGCGAAGCTGCATCCTGGTGGATTCCGATAATGGCAGGGTGGTGAAAGAATTCACCATGCCCTTTTTGGAATCCACCTGGATGCAGCATAGGCAACCCCGAAGCGTTAAAAAAAAACAAGCAACCGCTCGCACAAAATAACTAAAAATCACGTAACTGCCCGCAAAAAAACCCCCCAAAAAAACACATAACCGCCCGCACGAAGTATAACAAAAAAAACTAACCTACTGCACGAAGTATTAACAATCACCTAAACCGTCAAACCCCACATTTCAAAACAATAAAGTAATTAAACCCTAATCAGCAAATAAAATAATTAAAATATTGACTCCTTAACTGCCAACCCCCCACATCACAATAAACCTAATTAACCTATTAACCCCTAAATCACCAAACACCCACATCGCAATGACCCTAATTAACCTATTAACCCCTAAACCACCAACCCCCCACATTACAATAACCCTAATTAACCTATTAACTCCTAAACCGCCAAACCCCAACATTGCAATAACCCTAATTAATATATTAACTCCTATACCGCCAACCCCCCCCCCACAATGCAAATAACTAATTTAATTACTAAGCCCCTTAACCTAACACCCCCTAAATTAATCCCAATTATTTCTAAATTACAATTAAAATAAGAAAAACTAACATTAAATTACAAAAAATAAAAAAGTCTAACATTACAGAAAAAATAAACAAAATTATCAAAAAAAATATATATATATACCTAATCCCTATGAAAATAAAAAGCCCCCCCCCAAATAAAAACACCCTTAATCTAAACTTCCAATAGCCCTTAAAAGGGCCCTTTTTAGGACATTGCCCTAAGTTAAACAGCTCTTTTACCTCTAAAAAATACTAAGTCCTCCCTAACAAAACCTGACACTAAAAAACTAAACTACCTATTGCCCCTAAAGGGGCATTTGTATGGGCATTGCCTTTAAAATGGCATTCAGCTGTTTTACTGCCCTTAAAAGGGCAATCAGCTCTTTTTCAAGCCCAAGAAAACCATTATCTAAAAAAAACACCCCAAAAATTTAAATAAAAAAGCCTAAACCTAAGCCCCAAAAAGGTACTCACTGTTCCTGAAGTCCGGCGGAGAAGGTTTTCTTCCAGGTGGCTCCATCATCTTCTATCTTCATCTGGAGTGAAGGGGGCATGGAGTGGAGGTGCGGAGCTGTGTTCTCGATGCCTGGATCCTCAACGGTGGTGGTCCTCGGCGTTGTGGAGGTTCCTCTTCATGCGATCATCCATCGCACACTGAAGATTGAATGCAAGGTACCCCATATTTATAAGGGTACCTTGCATTCCTATTGGCTGACATTTTTAAATCAGACAAATGGATGAGAGCTACTAAAATCTCATTGGCTGATTTGAACAGCCTATAGGATTTCAGTAGCTCTAATCCTATTGGCTGATTTCAAAATTTAAGCCAATAGGAATACAAGGTACCCCAAATTGATTGCGGTAACTTGCATTCAATCTTCAGTGTGCGATGTACATCGGATGAAGAGGAGCCTCCATGTCCTTGAGGAACACCGCCGACGACTGCCGCGGTTGAGGTCCGCGCCTCCGCTCCATGCCGCCTTCACTCCAGATGAAGATGGAAGATGATAGATCCATCTGGAAGAAGACCTCCGCCAAACTTCAGGAACAGTGAGTACCTATTGGGGGCTTAGGTTTAGGCTTTTTTATTTAAATTTTTGGATGTTTTTTTTAGATTAGGGTTTTTTTGATCTTGAAAAAGAGCTTATTGTCCTTGTAAGGGCAGTAAAAGAGCTGAATGCTCTTTTAAGGGCAATGCCCATACAAATGCCCCTTTAGGGGCAATGGGTAGTTTAGTTTTTTAGTGTTAGGTTTTTTATTTTGTGGGGTTTAGTGGGTGGGGGGTTTTACTGTTAGGGGGGACTTAGTATTTTTAGAGGTAAAAGAGCTGGTTAACTTAGGGCAATGCCCTACAAAAAGCCCTTTTAATGGCTATTGGTAGTTTAGTATTAGATTAGGGGGTGTTTTTATTTTGGAGGGAATTTTTTATTTTTATAGGGGTATTAGTTTAGGTTTACATTTTTTATTTTGTATAGCTTTGTTTATTTTTTTCTGCAATTTTACTTTTTTTATCTTTTGTAATTTTAGCTTGGGGGTTTGTATTTTTTAAAAA